>NC_054824.1:158390193-158690193 GCF_018345385.1 Vulpes lagopus | reverse complement strand
TAAAGTGAGAGAGGAAAAACAAGTTAAGCACCTCTTTCCTTCTACTGTCTCTTTGCTCAAGTTCCCAGATTTCCCAGAATGCTTCTTTCCTTGCTCATTTCATCATCTTACCTCTTCCATTCTGGAATCTCAGCCAACTTTACCTTTACTATGCACCTGCCCTATGGCCCTTAGGAAATTAACAGAAGGCTCAATGCAACAGTAAGCCATACATTTCTATGGATGTGTCATTAGGTAAATGTCCTGAATCAGTGATTTTAATAAGGTTTTAATAATCAGTGGTTTTAATATCCTACTCAGTGGAAGCATCTTGACGCATAGTGCTTCAGTGGAGACAAGAAGGGGGATTTTACCCATACTCTGTTGGGAGAAGATTTTTTGTTTTGAGATGCTTTTCTTATTGATGACTCCTCAGGATAAACACAGCAAGAGTGGAAGCTAATGCACATGTGTATTCTTTATCTCATGCCTTTCACTATTCCAAGCACTTGAATCATTTATTCCTCATTACATCCTTCTGAAGTAGTTGTTATTATTGCTTCATTCTGTAGATAAAGAAATGGAGGCACAGAGAGTCTAAATTAAATAACTTGCCCAAGATGCATGGATAATAAATATTCTTGACCACTATGTCATGCAAAGAATATGCCAATGCCAAGCAAGTTTAATATATATGTATAAAATATTATATAACTTAATATAAGTATATGTCAATATACAAAATACTATATTATATATATTTAAATACAGTGGTAAGACCACATAACGTGTGATCTCCCGCTTAACAAATTTTTAGTGTACAATACACTATTGTTGGCTATGAGCACAATGTTGTATAGCAGATCTTTAGAACCTATTCATCCTGCATAATTGAAATTCTATACGGGTTGACTAGCAACTTCCCATATCCCCCTCCCCCTAGTCCCTGACAACCATAATTCTATTATTTGCTTCCATGAGTTTGACTATTTGATATAGTCACATAAGTGAAATCATGCAGTATGTCTTTCTGTGGCTGGCTTATTTCACTTAGCATAATGTCCTCAAAATTCATTCACATTGTCACATATTGTAGGATTCCCTTCTTTTGTAAGGCTGAATAGGATTACATTGTATGTATGTGCCACATTTTAAAATCCACTTACGGGGCACCCCAGTGGCACAGTCATTTGAGTGACTGATGCTTGGTTACAGCTCAGGTCATGAGCTCTCAGGGTCATGAGATTGGCCCTGCCTCAGGCTTCCCGCTCAGCACGGAGTCTGCCTACTATTCTCTCTCCCTAGGAAAAAATAAAATAAGACAAAATCAGAGAGAGAGGTAAACCATAAGAGACTCTTAATCATAGGAAACAGACTGAGGGTGGCTGGAAGGGAGGGGGGGTAGGGGGACAGGGTAAGTGGGTGATGGACATTAAGGAGGGCACGTGATGTCATGAGCACTGGGTGTTATATGAGACTGATGAATCACTGACCTCTACTTCTGAAACTAGTAATACATTATATGTTAATTAATTGAAATTAAATAAAATTAAAAAGAAAGAAAAACACTGCAAAAAACTCCTTATTTTTGTCATTTGACCTCTAGTACAGAAAATTTGATAATTAGAACACATTCTCAAGAAATTTAAAAATTGTTCTACATTTGCTAAGTGAATCTGTAATTTTACCTAAAGTATATGTCGGTTTTTCAGGTCCTAGAAGTAAATAACATAGTCATTAATATAATGACTTTTAAGTTATAAAATTAATGCCATTAGTGTAGAACAGATTAACAGGTTTTATTAAACATTTCTAAGATTTGACTTTTTGAATTAATGTTAATCTATGTTGTATCTAACAAATAGCTGTTGTGGCTCACGCAATTAATATTTTAAAATGTAGCTAATATTCCTTAAAGATATACTAAAATTAAAGACAGAGTTCTTGTGCCATTAAAAGAAAAAAATTCTGCCTTTGCTCTTGCTCCTCCCCCTTTCAAAAATATCAATCAATAAAATCTTTTTTAAAAAAGCTTTTTTTAAAATAAAATCTTTTAAAAGAGATTTATTTATTTATTTGAGATAGAGAGGGAGAGAGCATGAGCAGGGGGGAGGGACAGAGAGAGAGGGAGAAGCAGGCTCTCCAATGAGCAGGGAGCCTGACTTGGGGCTACATCCCAGGACCTTGAGATCATGACCTGTGCAGAAGGCCTACACTTAATCGACTGAGCCACCCAGGTGCCCCGATAAATAAATCTTAAAAAAAATCTACTTATCCTCCAATGAACATTTAAGTTGTTTTTAGTTCGGCAATTGTAAATAGTGCTGCAATGAACACAAGGGTGCGGATAGCTCTTCGAGAGATGAAGTATATAAAAAAGTGCTCAACGTCACTGCTCATCAGAGAAATGCAAATCAAAACCACAATTAAAAAAATCACAGTGAAATATCATTGTATTAGGATGGCTATTATAAAAAAACCCCAAAACACCAGTGTTGGCAAGGCTGTGGAGAAACTGGAACGTAAAATGGTGCAGCCAATGTGGAAAAAAGGAACGTAAAATGCTATTGGAAGGAACGTAAAATGGAAGGAACGTAAAATGGTGCAGCCAATGTGGAAAAAAGCATGGAGTGTCCTCCAAAAATTAAAAATAGAACTACTATACGATCCAGCAACTCCACTTATAGGTATTTGTTCAAGTAAGGTATTTTCAAATGAGTTTAGTGTTGTCCAACTCTGTAGTGCTTTTTTTTTTTTTTTAGATTTTATTTATTTATTCATGAGAGACACAGAGAGAGGCAGAGGCATAGGCAGAGGGAGAAGCGGGCTCGAGAAGCGGGCTCCCTGAGAGGAGCCTGATGTAGGACTTGTTCCCAGGACCCCAAGATCATGACCTGAGCCAAAGGAAGAAGCTCAGCCACTGAGCCACCCAGATGCCCCAACTCTGTAGTGCTTTAACCACCTGGGTAGAGTTACTACAATATTGCTCACCCCACTTCCTTTCATGGAAATCCTCACGAACACAGCAGAGGACTCAGAAATTCTCGAGTCGCATAATAAGAATGGACCATGCTGGCTGGTTTCCAAACATAGTCTTAGCTCCTCTGGGTGTGTCTCTGGCCCTTATTATCATAATTGTTTCCTGTTTCACTTTGCTCTCACTCATCTGAGGTGAGTCACTCTGATAACTCAGAAATTTTCCATCACTGCCAGAAGGCTCAAATCGGGAATGAAAGGAACTGAAATCTAAAAGAGATTTCAAAAGGAAACCAGCTGCTGAAACTTCAAGCTTTGTCCCAAGGAGATGTAAATAATGAAATCCTCTTAAAATAATGCAGGGCTACACTATCACAGCAAATGCACCCCATCCAGATTCTCTCTCACCAAGCACACACAGAGTTTGTTAGGCAGGGTGGCCACTCAAGCTGATACTGCTGTGGCAGGTCTCAACACAGCCCACTCAAACTTCCTGCTTGTTGTTGCAATGATGTGACGGAGGTGGACTGATGCCACTTGTACAAATCAACAATTTGAACTTGTTGCTAGAACTTTAGAGCTGGAGTGGAAAGGGTCTCACAGGTCATCTAGGTAAAACGATGGTTTCCATCAGCTCATGCTGCTGTAACAAAACTCTGGGTGGTGTAGGTGAGAAACATTTATTTCTCACAGTTCTGGGCTGGCAAGTCCAAAGTGCTGAGCAATGACCTGGTGAGGACCCTTTTCCTGGTTTGCAAATGGTGCTTTATTTGTGACCTAATGACCTAATTGCCTCCCAAAGGCTCCAGCTCCAAAGAGTATCACCTCGGAGGTTAGAGTGTCAGCATACGAATTTTGGGGAGACAAAAACATGTTTACGTCAGTGATGGAATTTTTTTTTTTTTTTTTAGTTTTAGAAGTGGAGTCCTATCTTTAAATAAGACTTTAAATGGACCCCTAATATGCAAAGTCACAATTTAATTTGCCAGCCTTTCTTTCTGTCTTCTGAGTGGCCTGCAGAGGCACACACATCAACACAGTATGAGGAACTCCGATCTAGTTTAAATCTCTCACCGTGCAAGTGAGAGGACTGAGGTTCAGGGAAGAGCCTCAACATATCTAAAGCCATTCATTATAGGGGCGCGTGGGTGGGTGGCTCGGTCACTTAAGCATCTGCCTTGGCTCACAATCCCAGTGTCCTGGGATCGAGTCCTGCATCAGGCTCCCTGCTCCACGGGGAGTCTGCTTCTCTCTCTCCCTCTGCCACTCTCCCTGCTCATCCTCTCTCTCAAATAAATAAATAAAATCTTTAAAAAAAAAGTCATTCATTGTGTTAATGGCAAAGTTGTGGCAATGTACATGACTAATTTAGGAAATGGAAATTTCATTTTTCTAGTTATCTTGTTCAAACATAGTGTCATCACTCTTTATTCTTGTCTTTCACACTGCACATTTTTTAAAAAAGATTTTATTTATCTCTTCATGAGAGACAGAGAGAGGCAGAGACATGGGCAGAGGAAGCAGGCTCCCTGTGGGGAGCATGATGTGGGATTTGATCCCAGGTGGAACCATGCATGACCTGATCGAACTTGATCACAAACTTGATCCTGGGACCACGACCTGAGCCAAAGGCAGATGCTCAACCAACTGAACCACTCAGGTGTCCCACACTGCACATCTTGTGGTCCATCATCAACTGGTTTCAAAATCTATCCAGAATCAGACCATCTTTTACCTCAGTTGTGCTATGACTTTGATCCAAGTTGCCAGCATCTTTCTTCTGCAATAGCATCACAACTCACCTCTATGCTTCCGTCTATTGCTTTTTTTTTTTTTAAAGATTTTATTTATTTATTCATGAGAGACACACAGAGAGAGGCAGAGACATAGGCAGAGGGAGAAGCAGGCTTCCTGCAGGGAGCCTGACATGGGACTCTGTCCCAGGACTCGATCCCGGGACTCTGTTCTAGGACTCTGGGATCACACCCTAAGGCCAAAGGCAGATGGCCAACTACTGAGCCACCCAGGTGACCCCTGCTTCCATCTATTGTTGATCCTATCTCCCCCCGCCTTTACTGGCTTCACTCAGCAGAACAACCAAATCAGTTCTTTTAAAAACACTGCATTTAATTGTATCTGAGATGACACCAAGTTAAGATGCATCATTATCTTATGTGCCACTGAGAAAGAAACACTTCCAGTCATATAATGATGTAATGCTCTCCATCACTTACAAGTTTTGCCTTATCCTTTGTACTTGGCTCTAGAACAGCAACCCTGCCCTCTTTTTTTTTTTTTTTATTGGCGTTCAATTTGCCAACATATAGAATAACACCCAGTGTTCATCCCATTAAGTGCCCCCCTCAGTGCCCGTCACCCAGTCACCCCCACGCCCCGCCCACCTCCCCTTCCACCACTCCTAGTTCGTTTCCCAGAGTTAGAAGTCTCTCATGTTCTGTCTCCCTTTCTGATATTTCCCACTCACTTTTTCTCCTTTCCCCTTTATTCCCTTTCGCTATTTTTTATGTTCCCCAAATGAATGAGACCATATAATGTTTGTCCTTCTCCGATTGACTTATTTCACTCAGCATAATACCTTCCAGTTCCATCCACGTCGAAGCGAATGGTGGGTATTTGTCGTTTCTAATGGCTGAGTGATATTCCATTGTATACATAGACCACATTTTCTTTATCCATTCACTGTCGATGGACACCGAGGCTCCTTCCACAGTTTGGCTATTGTGGACATTGCTGCTATAAACATCGGGGTGCAGGTGTCCTGGCATTTCACTGCATCTGTATCTTTGGGGCAAATCCCCAGCAGTGCAATTGCTGGGTCATAGGGCAGATCTATTTTTAACTCTTTGAGGAACCTCTACACAGTTTTCCAGAGTGGCTGCACCAGTTCACATTCCCACCTACAGTGCAGGAGGGTTCCCCTTCCTCCACATCCTCTCCAACATTTGTGGTTTCCTGCTTAATTTTCCCCATTCTCAGTGGTGTGAGGTGGTATCTTATTGTGGTTTTGATTTGTATTTCCCTGATGGCAAGTGAGGGTGGAGCATTTTCTCATGTGCTTGTTGGCCATGTCTATGTCTTCCTCTGTGAGATTTCTGTTCATGTCTTTTGCCCATTTCATGATTGGATTGTTTGTTTCTTTGCTGTTGAGTTTCATAAGTTCTTTATAGATCTTGGATACTAGCCCTTTATCTGATACGTCATTTGCAAGTATCTTCTCCCATTCTGTAGGTTGTCTTTGAGTTTTGTTGACTGTATCTTTTGCTGTGCAAAAGCTTCTTATCTTGATGAAGTCCCAATAGTTCATTTTTGCTTTTGTTTCTCTTGCCTTCATGGATGTATCTTGTAAGAAGTTACTGTGGCCAAGTTCAAAAAGGGTGTTGCCTGTGTTCTCCTCTAGGATTTTGATGGAATCTTGTCTCACATTTAGATCTTTCATCCATTTTGAGTTTATCTCTGTGTATAGTGTAAGAGAATGGTCTAGTTTCATTCTTCTGCATGTGGATGTCCAATTTTCCCAGCACCATTTATTGAAGAGATTGTCTTTTTTCCAGTGGATAGTCTTTCCTCTGTCGAATATTAGTTGACCATAAAGTTGAAGGTCCACTTCTGGATTCTCTATTCTGTTCCACTGATCTATGTTTCTGTTTTTGTGCCAGTACCACACTGTCTTGATGACCACAGCTTTGTAGTACAACCTGAAATCTGGCATTGTGATGCCCTCAGCTATGGTTTTCTTTTTTAATATTCCTCTGGCTATTCGGGGTCTTTTCTGATTCCACACAAATCTTAAAATAATTTGTTCCAACTCTCTGAAGAAAGTCCATGGTATTTTGATAGGCAGCCCTGCCCTCTTAAGGCTGGGTTAGGTGTTCTACCTACGTGCGTACTCTCACAGCTTCTTCTACTATCTGTCTCTTAGGTAACACTGTATTCTAATTACTTGTTTGCTTGTCTATCTTCTTTTAGTATGCTAAGGTACTTGAAGGCAAGAACTGTGCCTCATTTACTGCGGGATCTTCAGGAAATACCACAATGCTAGTGTTACAGGATTTCTCCTCCTCCGGTGCTTGGGGTTCTTGGTCATGCCATTTCAAAGAATGAAGAGGTAAGACCAGCAGAAGAATGGTGGGCAGCAAAGCAATGTTTATTGAGCGACAGTGAAATTTATTGAGTGATAGAGTACAAAGGTTCCAAAGAGGTAGAGGACCTGAGAGGGTGGCCCTCAGAGTTTCTAAGTCTAGGGTTTTTGTTTTTTAAAAAATTTTATTTATTTGCTGGAGAGAGAACAAGCAGGGGGAGCAGCAGGCAGAAGGAGAGGAAGAAGCAAGCTC
Organism: Vulpes lagopus; assembly: GCF_018345385.1. NCBI lineage: Eukaryota > Metazoa > Chordata > Mammalia > Carnivora > Canidae > Vulpes > Vulpes lagopus. Next base: position 158,682,886 of record NC_054824.1, on the reverse strand, counting down.
CCTGTGGAGTAGGGAGCAGGATGAGGGATTTGATCCAGAGACTCTGGGATCATGAACCAAGCCAAGGGCAGACACCTGACCAACTGAGCCACCCAGGCTCTGGTAAGTCTAGGGGTTTTTAGGGCCTTGTTGGTGGCTGTTTTAATCTGATTAGCCCTCCATGCACCTGTCATCCAATCAGGTTTTTGTCATCTATCACATGGGAAAGGGTGGTGGGCTCCTTCCTGGGTAGTATAAAATCCTTTGAAGGGTGGTTTCTTCTTAGGGCAGGGGCCCCTTGTCCCTGCCTTATTTTCTTCCAACTATCTTTTATCACTAGTACACAGCAAGTGATCAATTAATATTTGTTAAATGAATGAATGTTATATAGGCTTATTGTATTGTCAATGTCTAGCATTGTATGAATACATGAGCCCCCAAAACTTTATTTACTGATTATATCAGCAGTTATATGTCAAAGTTAGGCTACAACACAGTTTTTTACTAGGGACACTATCATGTAGGGTGACTGTCTTCCTGGACAAACTACTGTGGTTGGTCATCCTATCATCAGAATACAGCACTCTTCCAATTTTATCATCATCCTGTGGAGCTTCTGTATTTGTACTTTCATATATTTAAGAGTTTGAAAACAAACTTTATTTCCCTGAACATGCTTAAAATTTTTCTCCTTAAAATTATGTCTTTTAGTCTCCACCCATAACTGTTCTCTTGTATTCCTGTTGCTTGAGCTACATTAAGTAGAATGTGCATGTTGTAGTCCTATGATGATTTAAACTTGGTACTACATAATGACTTGCTCCTCACACTTGGTAAAACTACATAATAATGTACCTGGTAAATTAGAAACAAACAAGAATGCAGCAGGATCTGTCTAGCTTTTTTTTTTTTAATTTTTATTTATTTATGTATGATAGTCACAGAGAGAGAGAGAGAGGCAGAGACATAGGCAGAGGGAGAAGCAGGCTCCATGCACCGGGAGCCCGATGTGGGATTCGATCCCAGGTCTCCAGGATCGCGCCCTGGGCCAAAGGCAGGCGCTAAACCGCTGTGCCACCCAGGGATCCCCCTGTCTAGCTTTTAAAGATGGAATTGAATAGTAAAAATAGCTCCATTTTTTGGTGCTTGGGAAGCACAGTGACCAAAAAACTGTATGGCTGCTCATTCATTAGTCTTACCTACTAATGTCAAACCCATGGTACCTAGAGTTAAATAAAATCCAATGCTCTCACTCTTTACCCTATGGTTTCTCCTTCTTCCTAACTATGTAGGCTCCTGAAATTGCCACAAACTTGGCAAGGCTTCCTTGTGGTTTTTTTTTTTTTTTAATTTTTTTATTTATGATAGTCACACAGAGAGAGAGAGGCAGAGACACAGGCGGAGGGAGAAACAGGCTCCATGCACCGGGAGCCCGATGTGGGATTCGATCCTGGGTCTCCAGGATCGCGCCCTGGGCCAAAGGCAGGCGCCAAACCGCTGCGCCACCCAGGGATCCCTTCCTTGTGGTTTTTAATTTTTATTTAATTCGCTGTCATCTGTAGCTTAACATTGAAAATATTTGTGTTTTTCAGCATGAAACTAAAGGGTTGAAGAATCTGTGTTACACTAAGTACATATTTTTGGGGGTTTTTTGGCCTATATTTTAGAATCTGATATATGTACATTTTGGCATCAGCATTGTCCAACACTTGTCTTTAAATGTTCACTTGGCATTTGTTTTCAACTGAGAAATTGAGTATAGCTCATTGGAGGGTGGGTTGTAGAGGTTTTGTTGTGGGTTTTTTTTGTTTTTTTGTGGCAGTTTTTCATCAGAAGTTTCCTCTGTCCTAGTCCTTTTAAATCTTATATTAGAACTAGCAGGACATAGAAAAAAAAGATTAAGAAAGAAGTTTGTCTATACTAAAGAAAGGAAGCAGGTTATAAAAGCCATAGTTGCCAGTCTAGTTCATTCTGCAGATGGCCTCATACCAGTAGCTGTTAGAGTTTCCCACCTCCACTTGCCACAGAGAATTGCACTAGATCTCACAACTATCAGAATAAAGTGACAATGCCAAGACTCAAGAGATGAGAAGACCCTCTTGGCGAAATATAGTGTACTCTTCACTGCCACTACCACCACCAAATGGGTTTTTAGAACTTTGAAACACAATCTTTGTAAATTAACCAAAAGATCCCTGTGACATACCTGTCTTGTCCCCATGCACAAGCTTGACAAATACTGGCTGAAAGGTATGATGGGCTCCATTATGGAAGGGCTGTAGGGCAGTAGAATGGGCTGCCCAGGGTGACAAGAGCTCTTTCCTCTCCAGTGGGAGATACTGCACATATCTGTGGGGTGACTGAAGTTGGACTTTTGACTCTGAAACAGGTATAATTCAAGAAAATTAAAACCTCAGTGGAGGTAAAGAAACTGATTATTCCCTTTGATGTCCAGGAAAGGGACTATTATTTTGAATGCTTATGCTACACTTACTATAAGAATGGTATTGTTGGGATCCCTGGGTGGCGCAGCGGTTTAGCGCCTGCCTTTGGCCCAGGGCGCGATCCTGGAGACCCAGGATCGAATCCCACGTCGGGCTCCCGGTGCGTGGAGCCTGCTTCTCCCTCTGCCTGTGTCTCTGCCTCTCTCTCTCTCTCTCTGTGACTATCATAAATAAATAAAAATTAAAAAAAAAAAGGAAAAAAAAAAAGAAAAAAAAAAGAATGGTATTGTTTACTATCTTCTTCTGGGCTGAATAGTGGACTATATTTTATTATAGGTTTTGAAAAACATCTGTAATGTTGAATAGGCTGTCCATATTATTAACTAAATAAATAAATAGTATATCAAACTGTAAAAAAAAATTATGTCTTTTAAGTACATGTAGTGTACATGATAAACTACAGTCATCTTTGACTTTCAAGATGTTTCCTTCTACATAATTACTGTTTTTAGTTTCCATGTGGCCTTCATTTATGCACTCACATGCATATTTACAAAACCAAACTTATGGAAATATACAGTATTATTCTAAGGGGTACTTATTTCCAAATATATTATGCAAATTGCCTTTATATTTAAAAATGCATTTTTAATGAGAATTCTATAGCATTTACCATATATAATTAAATGAAACTAAATATAAAGGACAAACCAGCATGGCTCAGGGCCCACTTAAATGTATTTAAATTCTGAACAGTCTGGACATAATATATATATATATATATACTGAAAAAGAGATCAAGAAGTCCAAGTATTAATGTAATTGTTCTTGGAACTCAGAGGAGAATTTTTTTTTTTTTTTAAGTAAACTCTACCCTTAACATGGGGCTTGAACTCCCTACCCTGAGATTGAGAGTCAGATGCTCTACCCACTGAGCCAGCTAGGCAAGAAATCTCTACACTCAATGTAGAACTCAAACTCCCCATTCCAAGATCAAAAGTCAGATGCTCTACTGACTGAGCCAAACAGGTGCCCCAAGGAGAATGTCTTTTTAAACCAGATCCTTCTATCAAGAAACTCAGGCAATTTTGTAACGCTGTTCCTTGGTTCTAAGCAACATAAATAAATTCTACTAACTTAAGACATAAGGCAATTCCCTGGGGTGGGGAGTCGGGGGAAAACTTGTGTAGTCTGTAGACACCATAGAAAGCTAAAGACTCAGGCTTAGGAACATCTGTTGTCTCAGAGTTGCTGCTGCAAGATATGTCCTCCAAACACATTTTCAATCCTTTCAGTCACAAATTTCCATGTACAAAATCTCATTATTCTGACTTGTGTTATAAATCTGCCTCTTAGCTTGGGGTCTGTGTGTATGTGTATGTGTGTGTGTGTGTGTGTATGTGTGTGTGTGTGTGTGTGTGTGTGTGTGAGAGAGAGAGAGAGAGAGAGAGAGAGAGAGAGGTAGGAGGAAAAATAGAGAGGTCAAGGGAGAGAAATAGAGGACAGTGTGGTAGGGTAGAGTGACAAAGGAAACTTAATTTACTGTCCCATCGAGATTATACATAACAGAGAGTGTCCTTTCCCTAAAAGAAATGAGCTGTTGTCAGGAAGAGGGAAAATATGCTGGGCAGCCAAAATTTTCATCAGTTGTCTTTGTGGAAAAAAGTTACCCTTAAGCAAAATTTTTCTGATAGTCAAAATGCTCAGCATATGTTTGATTCATGCAGTTATGATAATTTTTCTAGAAGGGAAAATAACTTTTTCCCAACAAAAAGGTGCCCACATCTCTGCCTGATAATGACCCATTTATCTAAGTAATATATATTTATTGATCAGTAAAACTATGTGTCAGGGATTGTTTTAGGTGTGGTGACAGCAATTTATAGGATACAAATACTGCCATCATGGAGGCTGCATTCTAGTGGGTGACATCAAAAAAGTAACTAGACCCACATCATAATTTCAGATAATAAATCAGGATAAGAGCCATGGGGGTATTTTAGATGTAGTGTTCAGAAATTACCTCTATGGAGGTGACATTTCAGTGAAGAATTAAATGACATAAAATTGGAGAATGTTCCAACTGGTGAGAACAGTAAGTACAATAGTGAGGAACAGGAAAAGCTTGTGAAGGAAATCAGATTATGCCACCCTGAAATGTACTACTTTGGCATAAGGACTATTTTGAGCTGAGGGAACTTGAGAAACAGCAGATGTAAGAAAGGCTGTCTATCCTCCCCCTTTGTGTTGAAGACAGGGTATATGTTTTTCTTTGTGAAAGTGTACCCCTCCCCATTCCAATCCAGAAAGAAGAAGACTCTAATCACTAGAAACACTCTTATCACCAAAGGCTGTGTGAGATTAAGTCTGCATAATAAATCTTACTTATCTTCCATTTGCTCCTGTCATGTATTTAACTTCCTGCAATTTACCAGCCCTTGAAGCCTAAGCCATTTTCTTTGTCTTGTCACTTCTCCACAGTTTATTGCTCTTTGTTAGAATAGTATATAGCTTTTGTTCTACCCATTTCCCCACATCCCCTCCTTAGTATAAAGGCTTTTGTATGTATGTGTAATAAATATTTTCTCCTGTTAACCCATCCTTTGTCAGTTTGTGGAACCCCTAGGCACTGTACATAAGAGAGTAGAGGGAAAAGTTATTTTCCTTCCATATACATGTTTAGGTCACTGCAAGAAGAACAGTGAGGCTGGAGCCTGGTGAGAGAGCAGAAGAGGTGCAGGAGATGAGGTCAGAGCATTAAGCTAGTCACTAGAGCATGAAAAACCTTATATGGAGTCCAGACTCTATTATAAGTGGGTACAGAGTCTATTGAAGGTTTTCAAGTAGGAAAGTGTATGTTTTAATGGCAGCCAAAGGGAAAATGGAATTCAGAAGGCAAGGGTGGAAGCAGGGAGACTATTGTATTCATCCAGGTGAGAGCTGAATGGTGGGGGCTTAGGCTCACGTGGCAGCTCTGAAGGTATTAAAAAGTCAGTTTCCATTCCTAAGTTATGAAGCACCCAGATCTTTTTTTAAAATTATTTTTTTTAAAGATTTTATTTATTCATTCATGAGAGACACACACAAAGAAAGGCAGAGGCACAGGCAGAGGGAGAAGTAGGCTCCATGCAGGGAGCCCGATGTGGGACTCAATCCTAGGACTCCAGGATCACACCCTGAGCTGAAGACAGATGCTCAACCACTGAACCACCCAGGTGTCCCTGAAATACCCAGATCTTGTTGGCAGATTGGATGTAAGGAGTGAGTGAAAGAAAAGATTCATGGAAAACTCATAAGTTTTTGGCTTGAGCAACTCAGAAAATGAGATGGAAATAATTGGGGGAGAATCAGAGTTTTGGTGTGGGAAACAGAGATTTTGGTTATGGTAAATTTGAGGTGCCTATTGGATGTTCAAGGGGAGTCATTGGTTGGATGTCCAAATTTGGGGCCTTGAGGAGAAATAAATCTGTGCTCACTGTATAGCTGGTAATTAAATCCATAGCCTAGATAAATGGGAGAGTGTAGGTACAGAGGGAAGAGAGCTCAGAATCAAACCACATTCAAAGAAGGAAAGATACAGCCAATAGGGGCTGTGAAAATGGGCTTTGGAGAAATTTGAAGAGAAAGAGGCATGGAACTGGCATTTGGGCCAGAGGAAAAGTGAATTTGCTAGTACATGAAGTGCGATTGCTCCATAGTGCTAACAACCCCGTTGAGACCTGTGACCATGATTTCAAAGTTAGAACCAGTCAGCACCACAGTGTGTTAGTTAATTAAACCATTTTTGGCCATCTGGGTGCAGGTGCTGGGTGGGTAGAGATGGGGTTTTCACAGGAACCAAGTTTTGCCTCCAACTCAGAAAAATAAAGAGAGGGGCGGGGCAGTCAATGGTGCCATCAAAGAATGATTTTAATGATGAACCATGAGAGTACAAGCTAGAGAAATGGGTAAGAAGGAGGGTAGAGGCAGACAGTGAAAGTACTGGAGACTCTGGTGAAATTTCTGGGGAGGCTGGAGGCTTGCTGAGGACAGCAGGAAATCTGGAGATCTGGGAAAGTGGTGATCTGAGAATGAGAGGGCTGGAGCAAGATTTCAGAAATAGGAAGTGATCATCAGAGATGATGAGGTCAAGGACCTGAGAGGCCAAGTTGTTGGCTGTGGAATCACTAAGACTAGTGACAGCAGTTGTGCTAACAAGGGACAGAAAACCAGGAGCTTTAAAGCCTCAGAGAATGAGGGTGAGCCATGGGTGGTTGACGGGTGGTTTGTGAAACAAAGAGGTCATGGAGTCTAGATTCTAATGCCATGTTCTTTAAAGAGTTGAATTTGTGTGGGCATTGGAGAAAAGGAGGGTTTTGCCAATGACATCTGTGAGTTCCACAGGATGTAGTAGAAAAGTTCGAGTTCTTCAGGAAGATTGGGCCAGTTAGGTACATACCGTGTTATATGGGGAGAAGGGTCTGGTGATGATGGATGATCTGGAAACCTGAACTGTCATGAGTCACCAAGGTAAACAGAGAGGTGAGGCCGACTGACATTAGTCCTGTGATCTTAGGAGAGCCTGGGCAACCAGTCCATTTATAGTTTCTTTCTCTGATTTGGACTCCTAGGTAGTTTCTGATGGTAAGCCCCCTGCCAATCTTCCCAGGAGCTCCAAATATTGACCTAACCCTCTAGCCTTCCAATGTTCTTTACAGCACAAGGTATCCTCATGCCTCACCATCTTGATCACCCTCTCCTGACTACCTTCCACTTTATCAGCATCATTGTTAGGATGTGTTTCCTGGAGCAGAATATGATATTCTGAATGTGAACCAGGAATTACAAAGTGCCTTTAGCATGCTGCCTCCTTTGTTTTAGATTCTATTCTTTTTTTTTTTTTTTTAAGATTTCTTTATTTTTGATAGACATAGAGAGAGAGAGAGAGGGGCAGAGACACCGGAGGAGGGAGAAGCAGGCTCCATGCTGGGAGCCCGACGTGGGACTTGATCCCGGGACTCCAGGATCGCGCCCTGGGCCGAAGGCAGGTGCTAAACCACTGAGCCACCCAGGGATCCCCTTTAGATGCTACTCTTATATTCATCTACCTGTTTGTGTTTCTCAGTTCATGGTGAGCAAGCATTCTGAGAAAGGTTTGCCCTGCCTCCTCAGAAACTGCTATTGTGCCAATTCTTCCTACAGACCTACACTTATAGAATCATATAAGTTCCTGAGCAAGATGGAGTCAGGATATCATTCAAGCTAACACATTTTTTAAAAAAGATTTTAGGGACGCCTGGGTGGCTCAGCGGTTGGGCACCTGCTTTTGGCTGGGGTTGTGGTCTTGGGATCCGGGATGGAGTCTTGCATCAGGCTCCCTGCGGGGGGCCTACGTCTCCCTCTGTGTCTCTGCCTCCCTCTCTCTCTGTCTCTCTTGAATAAATAAATAAATCTTTAAAAAATTAAAAAAGATTTTATTTATTTATTTTTGAGAGAGTGAGAGAGAGCACAAGCAGGGGGAGTGGCAGAGGGAGAAGGAGAAGTAGGCTCTCTGCAGAGCAAGGTGCCCACCTTGGGGCTTGATTCCAGGACCCCGGGATCATGACCTGAGCCGAACACAGACGCTCAACCACTGAGCCACCCAGGCACCCTGCCAACACATTTTATATAACAATTTCTTTTATTTTTATTATTTATTTATTTATTTATTTATTTATTTATTTATTTATTTATTCAGGAGAGACACAGAGTGAGAGAGAGAGGCGGAGACACAGGCAGAGGGAGAAGCAGGCTCCATGCAGGGAGCCTGACATGGGACTTGATTCGGGTCTCCAGGATCAGGCCCTGGGCGTAAGGTAGCGCTAAACCGCTGAGCCACCCAGGCTGTCCCAACACATTTTATAGATAGGAAATAGACTTCTATCTAGAGTAAGTGATGAGTACATTTTGATATTCTGAATAAAATATTTGGCTGGTTTAGAAAAAAAAAAAGATTAATGAAATCGCTTGCAACTGTCTTAGTTTAGGACTGTGAATCTAAACCTCTTCCTCTTGGGCAGATTTGAGCTATTCTCAGGGCAATGGGACATTTTCCTGTTGGTAGAGGGATTTACATTTGCACAGGGTGATTTACTGACAGCCATGGGGACTCAGGTGCCTGACCTGGAATCAGAGCTGGTCCCAGCACTTTATGGAAGTCCGACTTGCATTGGCATTTTGCTTCATTTCCTCCACCCTCTAGGCATTTTTATCAGCCAGTTAACAGACAGGGAAGACAATGATACTTATAGGAGCTATTTCGAGATCATGCATTTTGAGAAGAAAGGACTTAGTAAATTGCTCTGCTTTTGAATAATAACATTGGAAAAACTGATTCAACTCAAAAATCTTCATTCTTATTTTCTTAGGAATAGAATAATAGAAGAACATCAAATAAAGAAATCAACCCTAACCCTTTTTCTGACTGAGAACACCCTCATACTGCGTGGCTCCAAATAAACAAAGTGCTGATGGGAATCCCCTGCCTCTAGGATATTCAAGACTTGTGGAGTAGTGGCTTTATTTTGTAGCACTTGTTTGTATTGTAACCCCATTAGAATGGGCCCATTTGGTTGGGCTTAAAGGTTGGTCTTTTCCATTTTTTAATGGTCAATTCTCCATTCCCCACAGATTATAGACCTTGAACTCACTAGTTGTTAAGTCTAAAATGCTGGCCAGTAAGTCTTCTGGACAAATTCCAAGCTGAGGTCTGTCAGGTAAATAGTTAACAGGACAAGACAAAGAGAATTAGGCACTGCTCCTCCATTATTGACCACCATCTTATTCGTCACTTTGTGCTGAAATCTCTTTTAAGCACATAGTTATTTGCAGTTTTTATTGATCTTTCCTTGGCCTTTGCCTCTGAGGTAAGGAATCTATTCTGAACTTCGCTGTTTAGCTTCATAGAATCCCCAGAGCTACTAAAACTAATGCAGAAGCTGTACTTTAATGGCATATGAAAATCTGGGTCAATAGATAAATTTAATTCAGTTGGAAGTAAAATGTAATGTGATGTAGTCTACACCTTCATTTTAAAGCAACTCTTTTGTAATGGCTTGACATCATCTCTCTCTGAGCTGGGTGGATGACCCCTTGCTAAGGAGATAAGCACTCCTATATGCTGATACCATGATTTTATTATCAGGATTTACTGTAATCTCTTACTGTAAAAAAAATGTCAGTAGATCCTCTTTAAAGAATCCAGTAATTTATGGGAATTTAGTATATTAAGGTGGCCTTTCAAAACAAAGAGGAATGATGGAATATTTAATAAATGATATTGAGAAAATCAGTTATTATTTAGGAAAAAAAGTTTATTCTTATCTCACAGTGTGTCACAAAAGAAATTTCACCTTGTTTAGAGGCTTAAGCATAAGGGACTCTACTATAATGTATTAAAATAAAACAAAGATTATTTTAGTAATTTGGGGGAGGAGAAAGCACAAGCAAGACACCCAACTTAGAAGCCACAACAGATAAACAGAAGTACTCTTGTAAAATTAAAAGTGTTTTTATGATGAAAGTTACCATAAATAACATAAAAGATAAAAGGCAGACTGGGAGAAAATCTGTGCAACATACATACTAGACAAAGGGTTAATGTTTCTATACCAGAAAAATCTCCTACAATCATTAATTAAAAACAAACACACAAACAGTAGTAGTTGTGGAATCACAAAGGAAGAAAGACAAATGGCCCCTTTGCTTAAAAAGTTGCTAAAAGTTCTGTATCTAATTCCAATGTGTGGGACCAGTTTCATTGTGTGTGGAGAGGGGGGTTTCCCATACCATCGCCACCAAGCTATTCTCTGAAACCAGAGGAGTGTCCTACAGTTCAACTCAATGCTGACACTATCTACCCAGAGATAGCATCAGATCATACAGGTTAAGGGTTGAGTCCCACCAGACTTCTCTCTGGCTTCAGATGCCAGTCACAAGTCCTAGGTTGTCACCTGTGCTTCTGAGTCATTGCTTATAAACGAGAGGTTTCCATGACCCCTTCCTTTGGTTTGATTAATTTGCCAAAGTGGCTCACAGAATTTAGAAACATTTCATTTACTAAATCACTGGTTTATTAGAGAAGGATACACCTCAGGAATAGCCAGAAGGAAGAGATTCGTAGGGCAAGGTATGTAGGAAGGGCATGGGGCTTCCATACCCTATTAGAGCATACCATTCTCCATAAATTTCCATGGGTTCACCAACCTACAAGCTTTCCAGGTCCTTTCCTTTTGAGTTTTTATGGAGGCTTCATTACATAGGCATGATTAATTCAACATCTACCCCTCTTTGCTCTCTGGAAGTCAAGGAATAGAACTGAAAATACCAACCTTGGTGTGCTTTCCAAAAGTTACATCATTAACATAAACCCAGTTGTGGTGGAAAGAAAATTGTAAATAACAATACACTCATTTCACTTTTATGGCTCTGTAACAACTGAGTACAGGAGATCAAATATTATGAAAAAAGATGTTCCCACTGCTCTTATTGCTCAGGAAATTCCAAGAGTTTTGGGAACTGTGAGGCAGAAACTGTATCCAAAGACCAAATATATATGAGAAATATATTTTGGTAATCTGAATCACCAAATATGTATTTCTTATAAATCACAGAATCACAGTTGCTCAACCAAGAATCAGGTAGATGTGAAGTCAAAACAAAATTTGGTGTTTCACATTTATTTATAAATTAAAATATAGGAGACAGAAGTTTATATAAAGGGCCATTTGGAAAGAAGATTGGTACTGGCAGAGATGAGTGCCATGCCTCAATCTGGATGGACTTCTGAAGCTAGCAGGTTATGCACATTTTCTTACATAAGGTGAAAGGGGCACCCTTTGAGACTCCTGGCCAAGGAAAAGTCTTGGCTATTGACACCCTGGGAACAGGTAACCTACGGGCTCCAATTTGCCTCTTCCTGCAAATTCCTCTGCATCTCTTCAACTGTACTGTGAGTCCAGGGGGAGGCATGGGAGATGCCCAAGTGCCAGCTATCTACTTCATGGCCAGCTTCTACCAGATATGATGCTGCTCACTCCCTCTTTGGCACAGCCTCATTGTTCACTGTTCTACTGCCTATGCTGCCCCAATTCCATGGGGTTCATTTCTTTGGCACCAACAAATTCCGAGGGCTGGGGCCGGGCAAGATGCTGTAAGAAAGGGCTGCAACATCCTTCCTTTCTCTATACTGACCTCTATATCTTGGAAGCCTGAAAACTATACAACCCGTCCTGAAACTCCCAGAAAGAGAACAGATTAGAAAATGGTACTCCCTGGGCCCAGTCCTGTTAGGAGCAGATTTCCTGGAATCAGGAAAAGCAGGTCAGATAAGGGACAAATCACTATTCTTCACAGCAGGAAGCTGTGTTTGAGCAGCATGTTTGGTGATTTAAGGTTTTCCAGATCTTCCACTTCTACCACCTGCCAGCTCCATTTTGCTGTGTATTTTCCTTATAATTCTTAAAAAAAAAAAAAAAAAAAAGAGTGGTGCCTGGGTGGCTCAGTCAGTTGGATGTCTGCCTTCAGCTTGGGTCATGATCTTGGGGTCCTGGGATCTAGCCCTGCGATGGACTCCCTGCTTCATGGGGAATCTATTTTTCTCTCTCCCTCTATCTCTCCCCTGTTGCCTGTGCTCATCCTCCCTCTCCCTCTCTCTTTTTCACTCTCAAAAAAAAAAAAAAAAAAAAAGAAAAAAGATTGTTACTAGTCTAGATTTGCAAGGGTGTAAAGGAGAAAGGACACTGAATAGCATTTGGTAGTGTTAAAAACAAGATAACAGGCCAAAATGGAGTCAGGAATGCTAAGCCCAAGTCACCAAATGTAGACTTACTTACAGTTTCAGCTCTTCTAGAAATGGAATCTTAAGCCAGTCAGTCAGGAATCATCTGATCAGCATGAATTAGGTAATCTGTCTGATAGACTCCTGCCATTCCCTAAAAGAAAATGACCTTTGCAATAATCAACCAGCTTTATTTGTCAAGTATAACTTCCCTATTCTACTCCCTTCTGCTTATAAAAGTCTTTCATTTGGTACAGCTCTTCAGAGCTCATTTCTGCTAGATTGGATGCTGCCCAATTCATGAATCATTGAATAAAGCCAGTAAGATCTTTAAAATTTTCTCAGTTGAATTTTTTAAATAACAGTATCTATGATTTTATCTATTTGACCAACAATCCTATTTCTAAGAATCTATCCTATAAAAATATTATTCATATTATTCATTATTACTCATTGTTTCTGAGCTCTACGTCCCTATTTCTATCTCTAATCACTGGAGAGCTCCGTTTGGAAAGCTCACAAACATCTCAAAACCACACTTCCTTCCCATCTTATTTTCACTGAACTCATGGTATTCTCACTCTCAAATTTGACTTGCATTCCATCTCCCCCATATCAGAAAATAGTGCCTCTATCCAATCTATTTTCATACAAAATAAATCATGAGTATCTTTGATATTGTTTCCTTCATATCAAATTTCTAATCTATCTGGATTCTATCTAGAATATATCTGATATCTGTCAGTTCTTCTCCACCTTCACTATCCCCATTAAGACTAACATCTTCTGCCTATACTAGAGCTTCATAACTTGCATACTGTTATCCCCATTTATTCAAATTCCTATATAGTAAGAAAATGATAAGATGGGCTACAGACTGGGAGGACATATTTATAATCATATATCTGATAAAGTTATATTCAGAATATATAAAGAACTCTTACAACTCAATAATAGGACAAACAACCTCATTTTAAAAATGGGCAAAAGATTCGAATAAATATTTTACTAAACAATATATACAACAGGAATACCTGGGTGGCTCAATGGTTGAGCTTCTGACTTCAGCTCAGGTCATGCTCCTGGGGTCCAGGGATCAAGTCCCACATCAGGTTCCCTATGAGGAGCCTGCTTCTCCCTCTGCCTATGTCTATGCCTCTCTCTGTGTGTCTCTCATGAATAAATAAATCTTTAAAAACCCCACAATATATACAACAGGAAAAATGAGCACAGAAAAGGAAAGATGTTCAGCATTATTATTTGCTAGGGAAATGCAGATTTAAAGCCACAAAGAGATACTAGTGCATACCCATTAGAATGACTAAGATTGAAAAGTCTGACAACAGCAAGTGTTCATGAGGATGTAGAGAAACTGGAAGCCTCATGCATTTTCAGTCAGAATGTAGAATCATACAGCCACTTGGGAAAACAGTTTGGCAGCTTTTTAAAAAGTTAAATAGGAACTTATCATAGAACCTAACAATTTCACTTCTAGGAATCAGTCCAAGAGAAATAAAACCTATGTCCATACTAAGACTTGTAGATGAATGTTCATAGTAGCCTTATTCATGATAGACACCCCCTGGTAACAATCCAAACGTCCATCAGCTGGTGAATGAATGAATGTGCTATATGCGTACCTTGGAATACTACTCAGCAATAAAAAATAACAAACTACTAATACCCACTGTGACACTGATGAACCTTAACAATGTCGTGTGCAATGAAACAAACCAGACACAAAAGTCTACAGAGTGGGGATCCCTGGGTGGCGCAGTGGTTTAGCGCCTGCCTTTGGCCCAGGGCGCGATCCTGGAGACCCGGGATCGAATCCCACATCGGGCTCCCGGTGCATGGAGCCTGCTTCTCCCTCTGCCTGTGTCTCTGCCTCTCTCTCTCTCTCTCTGTGACTATCATAAAAAAAAAAAAGTCTACAGAGTGTATGATTCTATTTATATGAAATTTCTAGGAAAACAAACCTATGGTGGCATCAGACATCAGACTAGTGGTTGCCTTGGACTGGGGTGGGAATAAATAGGTGCAAAATGGATACAAAGCACTTTTTTGCGTGATTGTAATGAAGGCTGCACAACTGTATAAATGTATTAAAACTCATCAAACTGTGGGCTTACAGTGGATAAACTGTACAGTAGGTCAGTTATACCTCAACAAAGCTGTTTAAAAAAATCCCTCTAATACTTTTTATTTACAACACCTACGTAAAATCAGACATCTTCCCCATAACCTATAAGGTCCTAATTTACTGGGCTTAATTGGCTTTGATTCTTCCAAATCCTCTTCTACCATTCTTTTAAAAAATTTTTTTTATTGGAGTTCAATTTGCCAACATACAGCATAACACCCAGTGCTCATCCCGCCAAGTGCCCCCCTCAGTGCCCATCACCCAGTCACCCCAACCCCCTGCCCACCTCCCCTTCCACTACCTCTTGTTCATTTCCCAGAGTTAGGTGTCTCTCATATTTTGTCACCCTCACTGATATTTTCGCTCATTTTCTCTCTTTCCCTTTCACTAATTTTTATATTCCCCAAATGAATGAGACCATATAATGTTTGTCCTTTTCAGATTGACTTATTTCACTCAGCATAATACCCTCCAGGTCCCTTCACATCAAAGCAAATGGTGGGTATCTGTCGTTTCTAATGGCTGAGGAATATTCCATTGTATACACAGACCACATCTTCTTTATCCATTCACTGTCGATGGACACTGAGGCTCCTTCCAGTTTGGCTATTGTGGACATTGCTGCTATAAACATTGGGGTGCAGGTGTCCCGGTGTTTCACTGCACCTGTATCTTTGGGGTAAATCCCCAGCAGTGCAATTGCTGGGTCGTAGGGCAGATCTATTTTTAACTCTTTGAGGAACCTCCACACAGTTTTCCAGAGTGGCTGCACCAGTTCACATTCCCACCAACAGTGCAGGAGGGTTCCCCTTTCTCCACATCCTCTCCAACATTTGTGGTTTCCTGTCTTGTTAATTTTCCCCATTCTCACTGGGGTGAGGTGGTATCTCATTGTGGTTTTGATTTGCATTTCCCTGATGGCCAGTGATGCAGAGCATTTTCTACCATTCTTGCTCACTGATTTCCAGCCAATGAGACTTACTTCCAGCCTTGTGCTGTATAGGATTTTGCCTTAGGGACTTCCTACCTGCTGTCTTCTGCCTGAAATACCCTTAATCCTCCCACTCTTTAGCTGGAGAAGTATTACTGCTTTTTACATCTCAGTTTAAATGTCACTTCCTCAGAAAGAGCTTCCTTAACACACATCCCTTTGCAGTTTAAATTAGGTCACTCATTTTCTCTACCTGGACTGTTTCTTCAAAGATTTTTCACAGTCTGTAATTATGTATCTATTTTATGATGATTTGTTGGATTTCCATCTTCCCACTTCAATGTAAGCTCTAAGAGGGCAGGGGCCCCATGTATTTTATATGGTCATATTCAGCAGGCGTCCTCTGACATTTAATTGGTTCATGTAAAATAAACAATCAGGTTAATTCATACAATTACCTGGGATTACATTTTGCCATTGAAATATTTTGAAGGGTCCACCACAAAGTTCACAGCTAAAATGAAAATAAAACACTTCAGTGAAGTCTTAATGTTATTATGATTTTTTTCCTTTTTACCACTTGGGCAATTGGCAACATGAGCTACTAATTTTTCTGGCTAAAGTCATCATATACAAGCTTTATGGGATAGAAGTTTGGGTCCTCATAGTTGTCAACTGTTTCTTTTATTTTTTTAAAGATTTTTTTCTTTTGTTTATTTGAGAGAGAAAGAGAGCATAAGCAGAGGGAGACGCAGAGGGGAAAGGGAGACATAGACTCCCCACTGAGCAGGAAGCCCAATGTGGGGCCCGATCCCAGGACCTGGAGATCATGACCTGAGCCAAAGGCAGATGCTTAACCATCTGAGCCACTCAGGTGCCCCTCAACTGTTTCTATATACATTGGCAGAATTGATTTTCAAAGTGCAGGTACTCTCTTAATTGACCACATATCTGTAGGGACCTGAACTTTTGCCAAAAGCTCATTTGAGAGGAATAACATTCAGGAAAGATTTCTACAGAATATACGTAGTCTTTGTAGAACTTCAGGTACCTGCTTACTTGTACTGGGCTATTTTGGTCCCTCCTAGAATTGCTTTTAGTGACTTGTACTGTCAGTCAATACACAACAAAATAAGAAATACTCCTGCTGACTTCATTGCAGAAATACAGTGTTCTTTATTACCAGTGCTATCTTTATGAGAACCTACTGTCTTTCCGGCGTGCTAGATGTGAATCTCCAGCTACCTACTAAGCATCACTACTTGGATGCAGAACCAGGAATCAGAGTAAGCCAGATGACAGAATTTAACATTTGTACATAGAATTCTTTTCTACTAGTTAATAGGAATGAGTGGTTTTCACATTTTTAGCAAGGCATCATTTTCCCTAATAAAGTATCACTGGATACTCCAATATATAAAACATTAAAAAAAGTGTGTGTATATGGGGTTGTGGCTAAGCCATGCTTTGGTTTTTTACTCCCATTCCAGTATCTTTGGTCTCCTGAAGTAAGCAACAGAGGTGTCAAAATCCACTGATCTAGTCCAGTCCATCAATTTGGGATTGTGTCTCCCACCGAAACACAGAGGCACGCAATTCATTTAATAAAATATAGACACTGTAAATGGCTCCTTAGGAAGACACAGGAGAAAATTTCCTAAGATACTTAGCAGATGATTAGTAATCCCACAGTGACAGGAGGCTGCCCAGGATTAACACAGTATGTAAACTGGACCAGTCCAGCCTTATATGAGGATTCACTAAATGCCCATCAATCCTGCCTCCAGGAGATTGTCTTTTGAAAGCTTCTTTAAGAACAGGGTCAGCAAGGATGCCTGGGTGGCTCAGTGGTTGAGCATCTGCCTTTGGCTCAGGGTGTGATCCCGGGATCCTGGGATGGAGTCCTGCATCGCTTTCCCTGCCTGGAGCCTGTTTCTCTCTTTGCCTATCTCTTGGCCTCTCTCTGTGTGTCTCTCATGAATAAATAAATAAAATGTTAAAAAAAAAAAAAAAAAGAATCGGATCAGCAGGGGGAGCTATTTGTTAATGTTTCCTTGTTTCTGGTGAGGTTTCTCAAACTCCTATGCAACTGTTCAGGCATTAATATTCCTAAAGGTCTGGCCACTGGGCAAAGTACTTCAGAGGGTTGGGAGAGAAGTAGCACATAGAAGCAGAGCCCCCACATAGCCCACTTTCTTTGAAGTCTCCCTATTTATCTAAAAAATAATGAAAATACTGTATTTTGCTCCATAAATTGTTCATATTCATTTTAGTGTTAAAACAATGTTTGGTATTTATCTACCTATCATCTATCTATCTATCTATCTATCTATCTATCTATCTATCTATATCTATCTATTTATCTTAAAGAGAGAGTGAGAGAGAGAGAGAGAGAGAGTGTGTACAAGCAAGAGAAGGAACAGAGGGAGAAGGAGAAGCAGGCTCCCCACTGAGCAGAGAATCCAATGAGGACTTGATTTCAGCACCTTGAGATCATGACCTGAGCCAAGGGCAGACGCTTAACCAACTGAGCCACCCAGGCTCCCCAGGCTGGGATTTCTAGGCTCTCTCCTTTTTTAATTTTTTTTTTTTTTCCCCTGGGGAGCCTCTAAAAGTTAGAATCCAGAAGTTTTTCTCTGGAGCCATTCAGATTTTCTAGAGAGGAAAGTGCTACTTTGCTTCCTGGTTGCTGGTATTGTTGGACATAAGGCAGGGAGAAGGGATTACTGGGGCTCATTCTTCAGAATGAAAACTTTTTTTTCTTTTTCTTAAAGTTTTAATTTTAATTCCAATTAGCTACCCCACAGTGTTATATTAGTTTCTGGTGTACAATTTAACGATTCAATAATTCCTTACATCACCCCATGCTCACCATGACAAGTTGTACCTCATTCCCTATTTTACCTCTCCACCCTGCCCCTACCCCTGTCCTGTTTGGTTACCATCAGTTTGTTCTCTATAATTAAGAGTCTGTTCCTTAGTTTGTCTCTCTTTCTTTTTCCCTTTGCTCGTTTGTTTCTTAAATTTTACATGTGAGTGAAATCATGTGGTAGTCATCTTTCTCTGACTTATTTTGCTTAGCATTGTTCTATCTAGCTCCATCCATGTTATTGCAAATGGCAAGATTTCATGCTTTTTAATGGCTGAATAATATTCCATTGTGTGTGTGTGTGTATCAGTTGATTCATACACACATACACACAATGGAATATTATATATATATAGGATATATATATATACATATCCCACATCCTTATCCATTCATCAATTGATACACCCTTGGGCTGCTTCTGTACTTTGGCTGTTGTACATAGTGCAGCTATAAATATAGGAATGCATGCCCAGTGTGGAGTCCAATGTGGGGCTCAATCTTATGACCCTGAGATCATGACCTGAGCCAAAACCAAGAGTCAGATGCTTAACTGACTGAACTACCCAGGTGCCCCGTTTTGTTTAGGTTTTTTACATCTATATTCATCAGAGATATTGGCCTGTAGTTCTCTTTTTTTGTAGTATCTTTATCTAGTTTTGGTATCAGGATAATGTTGGCCTCATAGAATAAATTTGGAAGTTTTTCTTTCTCTTCTATTTTTTGGAATAGTTTGAGAGGAATAGGTATTGACTTAAAATGTTTGGTAGAATTCACCTGGGAGGGCACTATAGTCTGGTCCTGGACTTTTGTGCGTTGGGAGTTTCTTGATTACTGTCGAATGGAGTCTTTAACACACTTGGCTTTACCTACTTGCCCCATCTTTGCCTTTGCTGTACTGGGTGCCCCTAGATCCTGAGCTTTTCAAAGTTTCTGTGGCTTCTTGTGATATTTATTGCAAAAGTAAAGAAAATCTCATTTAAAATGGAGTCAGATGCCCTGAAGGGGGAGCTTGCATGTATCTACCACTTGTTGTAGACTGCATAATCAGCAGGGAAAAAAGATAAGAATTATTTTGACAAGGGAGGGCACATTTTGACATGGAAGTTTATCTCCTGCCTTTAAGAAAAGGAAAGAAAATCCTTCCCTCCCTGCCCCAGAAACAAAGCACTAACCACCAGTGCAGCCAAAGAGAAACTGCCTCAATCTCAAACTCTTATTCCCCGATAAACTTTTGTTCAAGACAGCACTCTTCAGTTTCTTCCTAAAACCTAATAAAAGCTGACCTTGTCTTTGCCTCTTCAGACTTGCCATGGTTCAGCAATTGCAATTCCTCTATTACTCTTAAGTAAACCTATTCTTTTTTTCACTTGAACAAAATTGCTTTGTAGAAAGTGAATACTGTAATAGTCTAAGTTGTAAACTTCCTCCACTTTGTTAGTTTATTACTATTCCATCTGCTTTTCATCTACTTAAAATGTGATGACATTGCCCATCAGCTATTGTCTCCCATTATTTTTTGTTTTCCTTTACTGTTGTTTTGGTGGAGTTTTAAAGAAACGAAATAAACATAATAACCTGTGTTCTATCTGGCATGTTTAACCAGAAGTCTTAGTAAGACTGATTTTTATCCAATACCCTAAAAAATATTTCAAAATGAAGTTTTCTTCTTGTGGGGGTGGGGATAGTCTACTTAATTTAGCCAAGCTGCCCTTTTTCCATTTTTTTGAACATCTTGTTTGGAATTACAGAAGCAATCAGTTTCTTTCTTTCTTCTTTCTTTCTTTCTTTCTTTCTTTTTTTTTAAGATTTTTAAAATTTATTCATGAGAGACACACAGAGAGTGGCAGAGACAGAAGAAGCAGGGTCCATGCAAGGAGCCTGATATGGGATTTGATTCCGGGACTCCGGGATCACGCTGTGAGCCGAAGGCAGACGCTCAACTGCTGAGCCACCCAGGCGTCCCAAAAAGGCAAATCAGTTTCATTTTTAATATTTTCTTTTTTTTTTTCTTGAGGGGGGGGGTAGATATAATGAGTGGGGGGCAGGGGCAAGGGGAGAGGGAGAGAGAATTCCAAGCATGCTCCAAACCAGCACAGAGCCCAATGTGGGGCTCCATCTCACAACCCTGAGATCATGACCTGAGCTGACATCAAGAGTCAGACACGTAACTGGCTGAGCCACCCAGGCACCTCTATGTTACGTTTTAGTTTTAATTGAAAAGTAATTTCTGAGTTTGCCTTTATAGCTTTCACAGCCACAGCATGTCCTAGTGATTTTTAGCTGCTGTTAGAAGCCAAATTTCCTTTCAGAGGAAGATGATTTAGTCCAACTAATGTGTCTTAAGTATAAATGTAGGCTGTCACTTAGCATTTCCCTCCTAGGACATTAGAGAGGATGGATGCCCTCTACCCAATGGCCCCATAAAGCTGTATTATTGTAGCTGACTTTTTCTGCCTTTCAAGTTATCAGCGTTCTCAAGAATTATGGATAATGGTTTAATTCTCCCACGTGACTCCAGAGCACTCTTCTATTGGAGTTGGAGTTCTTGCCTTTCCTTGTCTTCCTTCTTGCTTGCTTCTTTTCTCTGCTTTTGTGTTTTTTGCTTTTGTCTATTAATTGCTTTGGCTATTGCCAGTGGATCATTATAACTGATTTGTTGATGGTTTTTCACCTGTCAGCTACCTGAAAATTAACTGAGGGTAGTAGAGGGAGACCAGATTGTCTGGTATGATGTAAAGTAAGGTCAGATGAGCTCTATGTGTACATGGGTGTTCATATAGTTCTATTTATGTTTTCAGAATGAATGGCAGGCACTCTCATTACTACTCCTATGGGGACTCTAAAGTCTGCTTGAAGAGCTATAGTGAGCTCATCTTGGAGAAGATTGAGATGTTAGAACTTGTGTGCATAAGGGTACTCCAAGAAAATAAATATTTTATTTATTTCCTTTTTAGTTATTAAAAACCAGAAGATGCAATCTCTGAAGTTTAGTCCTTTTTTTTTTTTTAATGATTTCCCTTTCACTTGAAAGATTTCCTTTTGAGGAGATAAATTTTTGGAAATTGCATGACAGAAGTATCTAATTGTAATGCTAAGCTTTGAACACATTTTATTATTCAGCAAGAGATTTTTATAGCAGGTTTATTTTTAATTTCCTTGAACAACCTAGCAAAACGTGGTTTGCCTCATAAGGCTTCTTAATATTGCATTCTTTCATTTAAATTATACTTTAAAATACAAGTTACATTAGTGATAGGAGATAAAATGACTAGTAATATTTTTAAAATGTTGTGGAATTATGGGTTATCCTTGGAACCTTGTTTCATTCTTAATTGAGTAAGTGAAAAGACATAGCTTGCTGCTTGGAGGAAAACTGCTTCATTATTAGGTTGGACCTTAGAAAGGCTCAAGTCCAGGCATGGACCAAATTTTTCACTGCCTCCCCTAGGAAACTGCACACACAGCAGGTTGGACATTTTTTTGGCCCCTCTCCATCTGTGAGATCTGATCATAAATACTGCATCAGACTAGGGTTGGACTTTTTTTTTTTTTTTTTAAGTAGGCTCCTGCATGGAGCCCAATGCTGGGCTTGAACTCACAACCCTGAGATCAAGACCTGAGTTGAAATTGAGAGTCAGACGCTTAATCAACTGAGCCACCCAGGCGCCCTGGGCTGCATCTCTTTAAATAGATCTTAGTTTCTCCATTACTAGGATCCAAGGATTCCTCAGATTAGATTCCAAGCTTCACTGCAAGCTTTCGTTCGTGAGGGCTGCAGGTCACACTTTGTACATAAGTGCAAATGGTCAGAATTGCAAAAATCCGCCAGAAAGAATTTTGCAATGCTAGATGAAAGGTTTACAAAGTTTCATGAGGTTAATGATTCACCCTAATCTATTTACTTACTTCATGTGTACTGTAAAGGAAAAGCACTCCACTGAGTCTATTTTGTTCCTATTGCTCTACTACAAGCACTTCCTCACTTCTGACACCGAGTGCGTGGGTTCTCCACACATCAATCAATTCTGGAACACAAGCCTTGGTTCACTGCACCACCCAACGTAGGAGGCCAATCTCCAGTCTAGGTTGTAATCTGTGCTTCTGACCCACCAGCTATAGATTGGAGGGGCTCATACTCCTTCCTCAGGTTCTATTAAATAACTAGAATGGCTCACAGAACTCAAGAAAAGTTGCCTTGCTACATTACTGATTTGTTATAAAACAAAGTAACTCAAGAACAACCAGATGTAAGAGATACATAGGGCAAGGTGTGGGTTGTATTGGCCAAGGACAGCTACCCTAGAATGTGCCACTTTGGCATACTGATTATTTTAAATAAAAATTACCTAAGAAATAGCTAATGCAAAAAGAACACTCTGACCCTCCCACTACCCTTTGTCACGAGAAAGCAAGAAATAAATCTCCCATGTGAAAGATACCGTCTGTGTACCAGGAGGTAAAGAGACATTCTTATTACCAGAGGTAGGAAATTTAGAGCCAAAAAGTCTGGGTAAACAACCCTGGTTATTTTTTACTCACTTACCACCCTAGACCAAAGTCTGTTTAAAGTTTTTTGCTAAATGAAGCTCCCAAAGTTAAGTTTTCTCTATCCTGTCAACTCCTCACAGATTTCCCACTGTCTAAGATGTGTAAAGACTGCCTGTCTTGTTCATTTCTTTGGGTCTCAATTTCATTATTGGGACTCTGTGAACATATAATAAAACTCGGATTTTGTCTCTTGCTTATATGTCTCATGTCATTTTATTTTTTAAACCACTTGGAAGGGGAGCCTGGGTGGCTCAGTTGGTTGAGCATCTGCCTTCGGCTCAGGTCATTCTCCCAGGGTCCTGGGATTGAGTCCCATGTGGGCTCCCTGCTGAGCAGGGAGCCTGCTTCTCCCTCTGCTCCTACCCCTGCTCATGTGCTCTCTCTCAAATAAATAAATAAATAAATAAATAAATAAATAAATAAAATCTTTAGAAAAAAAAAACCCTCTTGAAGACCTTGAGGGTAGAAGGAGAAGCTCTTCCTCCCCTATAGGGGAGGAGTGCAAAGCTATCATGCCCTCTGTGAGAATGACTCTCTCCTAGCACCTCCATGTGTTCACCAACCCAGAAGCCCTCTGAAACTTGTCCTTTTTGTTCAGTTTTGTTTTTCATGTTTTTGAGGTTCCACTACATATGTTTAGACCATTGGCCACTAGTGATTATTAACTCAATCTCCAGCTGAAAGTTCCAACCTATTAATCATTTGGTTGGTTCCCCTGGCAGCCAGCCCCCATTTTTAGGGACTTTCCAAAGTCACTACACTAACATAAACTCAGGTATGGTTGAACAGGGCTTGTTATGAATCCAAAAGTCATCTTTTTCACTCTATCACTTAGGAAATACCAAAGGTTTTAGAATCTCTGTACCAGAAATGAGAACAAGACCAAAAGGACGTTTCTTATTGTAAATCATAATATAATATCACACATGCCTAATTGATGCCTCATACAAATTATTTTTATTTAAACTTTGTTTTTTTTCTCCCAAATTTTTATATGTTAAGTCTGTATAAGATCTAAAGAGATAGACCTCTGAGGTTCTTAATTAATAGTAATAACTCCTTACATTTGAAATAAATTTCTAGGCCACTCCTGCTTCAGGTGCCATGTAAACAAATGGATATTTTCCCAATGGAGAATGTCTGCTTCATGTAATAAAGTTGGCATCACCTAAATTATTTTCTTTTATCATTTTTCATATGTTTGAATCAATATAATTTTTAAAAAATCCATTTTCAGGGGCACTTGGTGGCTCAGTTGGTTAGGTGTTGACTCTTAATTTTGGCTGGAGTTGTGAGATAAAGTCCCAAATCAGGATCCATGCTGGATGCAGAGCCTGCTTGAGATTCTCTCTCTCCCTCTGTGCCTCCCCCATGCTGTCCATTTCTAAAAGAATAAAAAATAAAAAATGCAAAAATTCCATTTTCAGAAAAAATATATCTGTAGATAGTGGAGATGGTAATATCTCTACAGGAAAATATTTCTGATTACAAATGAAAATTATTTCTCTGGGAGAGTCAAGTTAGACAAATGTTTTTTTTTAATAATAAATTTATTTTTTATTGGTGTTCAATTTGCCAATTTACAGAATAACACCCAGTGCTCATCCCGTCTAGTGCCCCCCTCAGTGCCCGTCACCCATTCACCCCCACCTCCCGCCCTTCTCCCCTTCCACCACCCCTAGTTCATTTCCCAGAGTTAGGAGTCTTTATGTTCTGTCTCCCTTGCTGATATTTCCCACACACTTCTTCTCCCTTCCCTTATATTCCCTTTCACTATTATTTATATTCCCCAAATGAATGAGAACATATAATGTTTGTCCTTCTCCGATTGACTTACTTCACTCAGCATAATACCCTCCAGTTCCATCCACGTTGAAGCAAATGGTGGGTATTTGTCATTTCTAATGGCTGAGTAATATTCCATTGTATACACAAACCACATCTTCTTTATCCATTCATCTTTCGATGGACACCGAGGCTCCTTCCACAGTTTGGCTATTGTGGACATTGCTGCTATAAACATTGGGGTGCAGGTGTCCCGGCGTTTCATTGCATCTGCATCTTTGGGGTAAATCCCCAACAGTGCAATTGCTGGGTCATAGGGCAGTTCTATTTTTAACTCTTTGAGGAACCTCCACACAGTTTTCCAGAGTGGCTGCACATTTCACATTCCCACTAACAGTGTAAGAGGGTTCCCTTTTCTCTGCATCCTCTCCAACATTTGTGGTTTCCTGCCTTGTTAATTTTCCCTATTCTCAGTGGTGTGAGGTGGTATCTCATTGTGGTTTTGATTTGTATTTCCCTGATGGCAAGTGATGCAGAGCATTTTCTCATGTACATGTTGGCCACAAAGCTAGACAAATGTTGATCTTAATCTGTAACTTGGATATATGGCATTATGTATGAGTAGTGGTGAGAAACATATGCAGAAGGGAAGAAAATTGGATGTGGACCCAAGTTCCAAGGTGGACTCTGGAGAGCCGTCTCAATTATAGAGGCTGACTTTTGAAGCACAGTGGGCAAGCGGCAAGTTCACGGTCAGCAGAGGCAGTGGTTGGCACTGGAACATCCAGTTCACTGACAGAACTCAGCCCTGAAAAAATCAAGTGACTTTTAGTCCTTGGGTATTAAGTAGTCAGATGACTGTCATTCAGGAAGTATGCCACTGTACCATGGTTCTCCAGCCATCAAAAATATTTTGCTTCTAATAAAGACTGATTTGAGCAACTTTGGAGAAAAGCATTCAGAGGAGGCTTGAACGCCAGTTAGAAGAGCATAAACTGCGTAAAATTTGGAAGAATGACAAAAACTCAATTCCACTC
Source organism: Vulpes lagopus (assembly GCF_018345385.1). Taxonomy (NCBI): domain Eukaryota; kingdom Metazoa; phylum Chordata; class Mammalia; order Carnivora; family Canidae; genus Vulpes; species Vulpes lagopus. The sequence goes on along the minus strand of NC_054824.1, from coordinate 158,657,351 downwards.
ATCCATTCATCCATTTTTCCATCCATCTACCTATTCATCTTTACTTGCTTATTTGTTTGATTACTTTACCACATATTTATTGAGCCCCTTCTTTGTACCACACATTGAATTAGGTGCTGGGAATGTAATGGAGAGCAAAATAGGTATGGTCTCTGTCTTCCTGGCATTTAAGAGTCTAATGGGTGTGATAGAGGTAATTAAAAATCATCAATGCATTATTACCAAATTGTGAGAAGGATCTGAAGCAAAGACAAATGGTATTGTGAAAAAAATAATAGGACACTTGACCTAGTCTGGGGAATCAAGGCAGTTCCCCTGATGAAGTGTTTGAGCTGAGATCTGAAAGAGAAGGAGTACCCGTGAAGAATGGGAGGAGAGGGAGTCAGCTTGTGCAAAGGCCAATTGTAGGTATTTCTTCCAAATTCTGCATTCAGATTGGTGGGTGGAGTGAAATCGGCCACAGTAGGAATATTTGGACCATGGAAATCTGCAAGCACTATAAACAGGACTTTTAGAAAGCCGGTTGTAAGACATTTGCTGGCATCCTCATGGGAGAAGGGAGATGCAACTGATATGTATACTAATCACTCAGTAGGACTCAGGCGCTATGTTAGATACTGGGTATATTACTTTACTTAATGCTCACACTAACTCTGTGCAATAGAAATATTTATCCTCATTTCATAGACATAGAGTGGGACTTAAAGTAAGAAAGTGAATTTCCCAAAATTGTTGAGCTAGAACATGGACAAGGTCATATTTGAACCCAAGTCTGTTAGGCTTTTTTTTTTTTTTTTTTAAGATTTTATTTACCCATTCATGAGAGACACAGAGAGAGGCAGAGACATAGGCAGAGTGAGAAGCAGGCTCCATGTAAGAAGCCCTATGTGGGACTCAATCCCTGGACTCCGGGATCACACCCTGAGCTGAAGGCAGATGCTCAACCGCTGAGCTACCCAGGCATCCCTGTTAGGCTTTCGATAAGCAAAAAAGACTTATTTAGAAGAGCCCTTGTAAATGGTTCACCCACTTCTGGAGTGTGTAATTTTCAGAAGTTAAAAGGCAATTCTCTTTTGCAAACATAGAATGGATACCTGTCAAAGATTTAATTATCTCATTACTTAGTGAGGGAACCAGTACAATGATCAGGCCAGTTCAAAAAGAATTTATGGAAGTGGGTATTCATAGGCAGTTCAATAAAGAAATCTTAGAATAAATGATCTAGGTTAGAAACAAAACTGATTAATGTTTTACAGGGCAATAAAACATAACCTTTGGGATTATCTCTTCTGCTAGAGAGAAGTCATTTGCATCTTTATTGGATATAAATCTACAAGTTAACATAACTTCACAGAATATGAGCCCCTAATTAATAGTAAATAGAAAAGTCAGAAAATAGTAAATTCTCCCAGAAAATGAAATAATCCTTGAGGGGATTGTTAAACAATGCTTCAGTGTGACATTGAAAGGGCATTCAGGTATTCTTTTAGCTTTGTTTCCATGTCTTGTACAATTTTTCTTAAGTGTGAGCAAGTAACTCTCATTCTAACCTCTATACCTAACTTTATGGTGACACAGGGCACACTACCCCAAAACATGGCACCCTGGCACATTGAATATCTTAAGATGAAAGAATCTAAGAAAAATAGCAGATGTAGGAAGGTCACCCTGACCTTCCCTCAGCTTCCCTTCCTCTTTCCTGAAACAGGTGATGAATCTCCTATGTGAAAGTTACCTCTGCACCAGGAGGAAGGCAGACATTGTCATCACCAGAGACAGGGAATTTGAGGCTTGGAAATCTGTACGAGCAAACTTTGTTGAGCTAGCCTTTATCTTCCCAGACACTTCTCCATCATTTACTATCCCTAGTCCAAACCTCTCTGCCTTCTCAATTCTTTACATATTTATTGTTTCTTTGTCTAAAATGTATAAGACTTTCTACTCTGGTCACTTCTTCAGGCCTTCATTCTTCTGTAAAGTCTCCTGGGTTAAGTGTAAAAATTCAACAATATTTGTTTTGTTTTTTAAAGATTTATTTATTTATTTGTGAGACACAGGGAGAGAGAGAGGCAGAGACATAGGTAGAGGGAGAAGCAGGCTCCCTGCAGGGAGCCCGATGTGGGACTTGATCCCAAACCATAGGATCATGCCTTGAGCCAAAGGCAGATGTGCTTAACCGGTGAGCCACCCAAGTGTCCCAAGTCAACAAAATTCATATGCTTTTTTTCCCCTGTTAATTGGTCGGTTTAACTTTCAGGCTTAGCCAGGCACCCTGAAAATATCAAGGAAAATTTTTTCCTTTTCTACAGGGATATGTAGTTAAGTGTGGGGACGCTAGAATAAATATCTGCCCGGTTCTGTCCCTTAGTAGTTATGTGACTTCAGGTGAATTAACTGACCTTTCTTCCTCAATTCCCTCATCTGTATAATGAGGGTGATTATAACAGTACTTACCTCCTAGGTCGCTGAGAGGATTAAGCGGTCATGGCACCATAGATTAGGGTGGACTCATCTAGGCTTCTCCAGTCAGCCTTTACTGGCAGCTGCTTTTTGTTTCCAAGATAGAGTCAACAGACAGGAAGTTGTGGGCTAAAGTAGGTTTACAACCTTTGAAGTGGGAAGTTGATAAAACAGCAAGTCAAGAAATAGAAAGGAAGGGATCTGATAGTAGAGGGGTTCTTATCTGGCATGTGGATGATGTACTAGCAAAGTACGTAGCCAGAAGTGGAACATAGAGGTATAATTAAATGCTAGGGTACAGGTTTGGCGTCTCTAGTCCCTACTTCTAAATAACAATTTATTTCTTCACCTGGGTTCTAAACAAATTATAAAATAAAAGAGTGAAATTTGAGTCCAAAATACTTATTTTGTTATAGATAGAGGTTAAGCTAGAATATATGGTTTTGCTCATCAAGCTTCAGAATTGGGAGACTTCCCCTCCCAGTGCCTGGGGCAGTGCAGAACATATGCTTTCTTTGGGCAGGCTTGCTCCCACCAGAGAGCCAGCAAAGCTGGTTGGGGAGCAGATTTTGCCCTAGATTTGTCAAATCATTGTACCTGCCCCGATTCATAAGCAGAATGAGCAAGGAGATGGAGAGAGGCCCAGGGCTATACCAGTTCAAGTCCTCTCACAGGAAGGAAGCATTAGGAATGAGGAAGAAGCGTATCTGGGACCATACAGGATCCAGAAGAAGAATGGTACATTTCACAGGGGGGTACAGAGATGCCCTGTGGACCACCCGCAACTCAATCTCCTTTTATGGTCAAGTTAGAGTTTAGTCTTTTTTTTTTTTTTTTAATTTATTTATTTATTCATGAGAGACACGGAGAGAGAGGCAGAGACACAGGCAGAGGGAGAAGCAGGCTCCATGCGGGGAGCCCGAGTAGGACTGGATCCTGGTAACTCTGGGATCACGCCCTGAGCCGAAGGCAGACACTCAACCGCTGAGCCACCCAGGAGTCCCAGTTAGAGTTTAGTCTTATTCTCCTGGATAAGTTCGAAGTTTCAGAGTGTGAGAAAGTTATCTTTAGTGAACATTGACCATTAACTTCTGTTTTCTCCTACTGACTTTGGAGAACTGATAATGCATTTCTTGTACTCAGAGGTACAGATATTGCTAAGGGCCCAAGGGCCTCAGTTCCACTGTTGTAGTCATTAGACTGTTCCCAGAGCCTACTGAAAATAAATCTGTGAGACTTTGAGAAGCCTTGTTAGTCTGGGGAAACCGAATTTAATTCAGTGAACTGTTTTATTGAATTGCTTTTCAATCAGGCTTGCTTTCTTTCTTTCTTTCTTTCTTTCTTTCTTTCTTTCTTTTCTTTCTTTCTCTTTCTTTCTTCCTTTCTTTTTTTTTTTTTAAAACAGCAGGCTGCACTCTTTTTTTTTTTAATTTTTTAAAAATTTTATTTATTTATGATAGGCACACAGTGAGAGAGAGAGAAGCAGAGACATAGGCAGAGGGAGAAGCAGGCTCCATGCACCGGGAGCCCGACGTGGGAGTCGATCCCTGGTCTCCAGGATCGCGCCCCGGGCCAAAGGCAGGTGCCAAACCGCTGCGCCACCCAGGGATCCCCTTTCTTTTTTTAAATATTTTATTCATTTATTTATTGGAGAGAGAGAGAGAGAGAGAGAGAGAGAGAGAGACTGAGTAGGGAGGGGCATAGCGGGAGAGAGGACAAGCAGATTCCGAGCTGAGCATGAAGTCCAATGCGGGGCTCGACTCCATAACTCTGAGATCATGATCTGAGCAGAAACCAAGAGTTGGACGCTTAACCAACTGAGCCAGCCAGATGTTTCTCAATTAGGTTTCTTTCTGTTCCTGCCTTCAAAGAGTATATAACTTAGAAGGATGCAAAAAAAATAATCACAAAGAGTTTTTCTTGTCTGGGGATTTGTTACCTGAATCTCTCATGTTACACTCTTAAACTTACTTTATGTTTCTTTATGGAACTTATCACTATCCAGCACTTTATTGTTTATTTTGTGTCTCTCATATTTGATTATAAATTCCATGAAGCCATGGACTTTCTTTTTAGTCACTGCCATAGCATTATGCTCTAGAATAGTGCTTGGAACATAGTAGATGCCCAATAGATATTTGCTGAATGAATTAATGAATTACCTGACCACTTAAAAGTTTATTTTCTCTCAAACACATATACTTACTCAGCAGGAGAGTCTACCCTGGGTATCATTTTGCATCAATGTCTTTGTGGTCATCTAATGATCATCTGATATTGTATGCCATACAACGCAAAATACGTAATAGCAAGTGAAATGGCAAAGCCTTCAAAATAAGAAGGACTTCATGTAGTTGATAAAGACAATATGCAAGAACAGCTAAGCCATTGGCAAATCTGAATTTAGCAGAGTTAAATCAGTATGAGATTTTAAGAACAAATATAATTGACAAGCATAATGACAAGACAGGAGTTTCAAAAGAGAAATTGCCATGCCATGGCAGTTAGGGCAGCCCGGGTGGCTCAGGGGTTTAGGCTTGCCTTCGGCGCAGGGCATGATCCTGGAGACTGGGGATCGAGTCCCACATCAGGCTTCCTGCATGGAGCCTGCTTCTCCCTCTGCCTGTGTCTCTGCCTCTCTCTCTCTCTCTGTGTCTCTCATGAATAAATAAATAAAATCTTAAAAAAAAAAAAAACCCAAAAGAGAATGATTTAAATGTAAAAGAATTAAGAGTTCCTTGGTAGTAAGATCAATGAAAACTTTGGAAATTTTTACAAAATGACCAATCGTGTAATTTTGCTTTGAAAGTCAAACATGAGGTCAAGAATGTTATGAGAATGTATGAGATAGAAGATGTTCTATCTTGCTGTTACATAAATTGTCACACAGCTAGGCCTCCTGTCACACAGGAGGTCCATTCTTAATAATTGAGAACAATTACTTCTTACTGATGTTAGAGGGCCCATCAGTACATAGTTACAATTATAATAAAAATTTGGTTTAATAAAAGACTAAGAAAATTTATTTTTATAATTTCTGGTTTTATTTCTCAAGTTCATGTCTTGATAAAACCCAAATACTACTGCTGCTATTTACTATGAAATTTTGATTCCCATTTAAAATGATTTATCTGCAGTGACTTTTTCATGACACATTTGTTCTTCAAGAACTGGGGTCATGGGATGTGATAAGCACAGTATTTAGAAATCTATTCAAGTTGTAAAGAGGAGGTATCCGGCTTGGAGCTTTATTTATAAGCAAATTAAAGTGGGAAGAAGTGAATGGAGAAGTTCTTTCTCAAGGCAAGTGGTGAGGCAGGTTAGGCATTAAGATCGCATATATTTGGCTTCAAATCTTTGTTCTGTCTCCTATTTGCTCTGTGATTTGGGGAAAATTACTTCTCTGAGTTTGATTTCTCATCTAAAAATTAATACATGGAAAATCGCAACATTACATAATATAATGAGATGTCTTTTAACAAAATGGGAAAGCTCTGCTTTCCTCTTTAAGAACTTGGGTATAGATGACTTAAATATGACATTGCTTTGGTTGGTCAATTTTAGTTGGTTTCGAGGATTTGGAATTGGGTGCCCTTCTACTGGGTGATGTTGTTAGTGAAAATCTAGACATATCAACAAGTTATGTCAGGAGGTCCATTCTTAATGATTGAGAACAATTCCTTCTTTACTGATGTTTACCTGCTGCATTCTGGAGGGCCCATCTGAGTAGCACTTGGGTGGTGTGGTGGTGGCAATAGGCCTCAGGGATTTGGTGGGGATCACAAGGACAAGAGAGTGATCCTAGTTGGAAAGTACTATGAGAGAATTCATGGAGACCAAAGGCCACACTTTCTGATGAGGCAAGAGGGAAAAGAGCTAGGCAATGGATTTCAAGTCCTATAACTCAGAACACTGACAGTGTCCTCAGACTCTTCAGCTATTAATAGTCAAATTACTGTGTGTCTAACATCCTATATTGTCTGTGTACTTTATTTATTTATTTATTTTTTTAAGGACTTTGTGATTCTTTTTTTTTATTTAATTTTTATTTATTTATGATAGTCACAGAGAGAGAGAGAGAGGCAGAGACACAGGCGGAGGGAGAAGCAGGCTCCATGCACCGGGAGCCCGATGTGGGATTCGATCCTGGGTCTCCAGGATCGCGCCCTGGGCCAAAGGCAGGCGCCAAACCGCTGCGCCACCCAGGGATCCCTGTCTGTGTACTTTAAAAGTAGGTACCTTTATTACTTTTCTCCTCATTTTCTGGATGAAGATACTGAGGCTCAGAGGATTACTTGGCCAAGCCCTCGCAGCTAGTGCAGAACTGAGATTATAATCCAGGTCAAATTCTAGAGCTAGTGCTTTCAACCAGTACACATGGCTCCCAGTTACTGTGTAGTTATATTTACTACAATTGCCATACGGATTTCTTGCTGTTGGTGAACCATCCTTGTTCATTTGCATGACTGAGGTAATCTAAGGAAATTTATCATGTTCGCAGGAGAAAGAATGTGGGTAGAAGAGCACAGACAAGAAATGTCAGCTGGTGAGGCCACTGTTAAATCAGCAAACATTTATTTAACAATACTTTGCATGAGGCAGTGTTTTAGCTGAACAAGATATGGTTTTTCTCAGAAACTCACCATTTGTTAGGAGATAGATTCAAAAAGAATATTATAGTTGATCCTTAAACAATGCACCCCTGCACAGCCAAAAAACTTCTGACTTCCCCCAAATTTAACAATACTACTATACTAATAACCTACTGTTGATCAGAAGACTTACTGATAAAGTAGTCAATTAACATATATTTTGTGTGTTATTTGTATGATGGACTGTATTCTTACAATAAGGTCAGCTAGAGAAAAGAAAATATTATGGAAATCATAAGGAAGAGAAAATACATTTATGGGACTCTGCTGCATTTATTACAAAAAATAATCCAAGTATAAATAGGCGCATTCAGTTTACACCCATGATGTTCAAGGGTCAACTATACACTACACTGACAAAAAGGCAATGAAAAGCAGTACACGAAATGCGGTCGTTACAAAGTGGGGATCAACTCTGTTCTGAGGATTCAGGGAAGGCTTCATAGAGGGAGATAACTGAGCTCTCTCTTGAAAGACTTGGTGTTGGAGTTCCCACTGGAGGCAATAGCTTGTGCCAAAGTGAGGAGATATGGTGCAGTTCGGAGGTCAGTAACACAGGCTGGTAGGTTTGAAGTAGGGCAGGACAGGAGTCTGGTGATCAGGCAAATGGGCTCAGATCAAGAAGGGTCTCTTTTTCTAGGCTAAGGAATTTGGACCATTATCTCTAATCAAAGGAGAAATTTTCAAGGATTTTCAACTGGAAAGTAATATGTCTGTACTGGATCCTTTTCATCTGCTCTTCCATATATACTCTCCATCATCTTTGCTCTGTCTCTACTTTAGGAGGCTGATCGCTGTGATGACAGCAGTCTGTGTTAGTTTCCTAGGATTGCCATCACGAGGTACCACATACCAGGCGGGTTATTTTTCACAGTTTTGGAGGCTAGGAGTCTGGAATCCAGGTGTCAGCAGGGTTGGTTCCCTCTGGAGTTTCTGAGGCAGAATCTGTTCATGCCTCTCCCCTATCTTCCAGCTTGTGTTTGCTGGGTGATCCTTGGCTTGACTCCAACAAACTTCCTAATTTGAATGTCACAATCTTATTCCTACCAAGATCTTGATGGAAACGGTGACAATATTATTTTAGAATAATTGCTCAGGTAGCAGAGTAGAATATGGATTGGAAAAGGAGGCAAGAAAGGGGACATTGAGATCAGAGAGGAAGAAAGTATAATAATTCAGATAAGAGATCTTGATTGGACCTGAACTTGGATGATAGCAAATTAAGGCGGAGAGGAGAGGAGGGATGCATGAAATATCTGGAGATAGAATTAATGTGGCTAGGAGAACTCTTGTAATTAATCAGATTCATCCTCACCAAATACTTATTAGATAAGGGGAAATTCTAACCTGTAGATGATCTCGCACCAATTTAAAAAAAAGTGAAGATTTATATATCAATAGAAGAGAGGCAAGTAGGATAGGTACTCCCCCAAGTTTTAAGTAATGTGACATGCAGGCAGGCTTGGTGGAATCAGGAATAGTTCGAGTTTTTAAGGGTTTCAGTGTCCTGTCCCACTGAGTCAGGATGGCATTTCTGGCTCCATCCCATTTTCCAGGGCCCAGGAGGCGGTACTGGTAAGGAGTACATGGTCCAAAGAAAACTTCCCAAGCTAGTCTGGGATCCTTGAGGAACAGAATTGGGACACTGGGCTTTGTGCCTATGCAGGCAGCAAGGTCATCCATGTATGCAATGTACTCAAATTTGTCTTTAGTGATGTCTTTCATCACACCCCTGAGAGGGAAAAAGATGGTTTATTTTTCAGTTTCAAGTTGTAATTCACCCTTCTTCCCACCATTTTGTTTCTTTTTATTGAGGTCAAATCATCTTTGAGAATGTTTTTCTATGTTGCAAAGAAAAAAATAAGAGGAGTTTACCTACAAAGGGTATTTGTGAAAGTAATGAATTTATTTTATTTTTAAAGATTCTTTAAAAATGTATTTATGCTCACATTCTTTGGCCTTTCTTTTTTTTTTTTTAAAGATTTTATTTATTTATTCATAGACACACACACACACACACACACACACACACACACACACAGAGAGGCAGAGATACAGGCAGAGGGAGAAGCAGGTTCCTCGCAGGGAGCCCTTGCCTGGATCCTGGATTACTCCCTGAGCTAAAGGTAGACGCTCAACTGCTGAGCTACTGAGGCGTCCCAGTAATGAATTTTTTTTAAAGGGGACAGTAAAATGAGGCAATTGGAAGGGGAGCTCTAGATAGTGGTTTAGGTTCTTGAATTTGATATGAGGGTAAAAATCTGATCAGTCCAAATACAAGTTGTTGAATAAAGGAATGTGATCAGAAAGCATCACATGTATGGCCCCTAAGTTATTTTTATTGAGGTTAATTGTGTACACCACATACGTGGTGTACCAGCACTGAATATGTACAGATATGAGTATAGTGTATATGGAAGCTTTATTTCTACTCATTTCTGTTGTTAGTCAACTTTCATGATGTTCCAATGTCATTCATTCACTTGTTCATTTATATATTCCTTCAATAAATAAATATTAAGTGCCTATCACATAACAAGCATCACCCTAGGTGAATAAAATAAAGGCCTTGCTGTCAAGGAGCTTACATTTTAGTGAGAAAATTAACAGGCTATAAAGCTCCCTGCCCTGGCCAAATAGATAGGTGATAAATCAGGTGGTAACAGGTATTATTAGCGAATATAAAGGAAGGTGGGGGATGATGCAATGAAGGGACTGGGTGGACTGCCATATTTAAACACTGTTGTCAGATAAGGCTTCTCTCTTATGAGGTGATATTTGACAGAGGGAGCCTGCAGGTATCTGGTGGGGAGAACATTCCAGGCAGAGGGAATAGTAAGTGCAAAGGTTCTGAAGGGCTGTGCTTGGCATGCTTGAGGACCAGGGAGGAGGCTGGAGTGACTGCAGCAGTATGGGTGAGGTGGGACAGCAGGAGGCAGTGAGGACAGAGAGATAGCTCGTTGCTCTGGAGGGCTGCAGAGTTGCAGGGAAGTTTCTGGAAGTGAAATGGGAAGCAATCAGAGGATTCTGAACAGAAGAACAATGTGGTGTTTGTTGTTCACTCCTGCTGAAGTGTCAAGATGCGACTGCGGAACAGCAGAGTGAAAGCAGGGAGACCAGATAAGGGGTGACAGCAAGTATCCAAGTGAGAGATGATAGTGGCTTGGTCTGGGGTAGCTGTGGGGGTAGTTAGAAGGGTCTGGATTCTGGATTTGTTTGAAGGTAGGAGCTGGCAGTATTTGATGACGTGGGGTCTGAGAGAAAAAGGGGAGAAAAAGATCATTCTAGGGTTTTTGATGGACCAATTGGAATAAATAGCCAGTGACTAAGAAGGGGAGAAGTCTAGAGCAGCCCATGTGCAGGATGGGTAGGCAGGTGATGGCAGTTGAGCATTAGTTTTTAGATATATTCAATTTGAGATACTTAAGTGGTAGCCAAGTAGAGATATCTAGAGGGACGTGCATTAGGGCTCTGGAATTCCAGGGAGAGAGATGGGAGCCATGACACTATGATGGCATTTAAAGCCACAGGCCTGGATGAGGCCACCTGAGAGTGAGTGTTAATAGAAGTGAGAAGAGGGAGAAGAGGTCTGAGGATGAAGGTTGGGGTTCACCAGTTGTTTGGAGTGAGGAAGAGGTGACACCACTAAATGAAGAGACAGAGCAGCCTGAGAGGCAAGAGGAGAACAAAGATACAGTGGAATTCCAGGGGCCAAGTGAACAAGATTGCCATCTGTTGGGGGCTGGGCTCTGTGTTCTGCTGAGGGGATGTGGCGCCCCCACTGACACATCTAAGTTGGATTAAAAGCATATTCTTAGGGCACCTGAGTGGCTCAGTTGGTGTCTGCCTTTGGCTTTGATCATGATCCTGGAGTCCCAGGATCGAGCCCCGGATCGAGCCCTGGTTCGAGCCCCGGATTGGGCTTCCTACTCAGTGGGCAGCCTGCTGCTCCCTCTGCTTGTGCTCTCTCTCTGTCAAATAAATAAATAAAATCTTTTTTTTTTTTTTTTTTTTTTTTTTTTTAAGCATATTCTTGGGATGCCTGGGTGGCTCAGTGGTTGAGCATCTGCCTTTGGCTCAGGGCATCATCCCTGAGTCCTGGGATCAAGTCCCACATTGGGCTCCCTGCATGAAGCCTGCTTTTCCCTCTGCCTGTGTCTCTGCCTCTCTTTCTGTGTCTCTCATGAATAAATAAATAAAATCTTAAAAAAAAAAAAAGCATATTCTTCTGACTCTAGTGCAGTTATATCCTAAAAACAAAAAAGCATATTCTTCTGACTCTAGTGCAGTTATATCCAAGCTACCATGGTGCTTCTCTAGGAATGGCTCTTATATTGAGAATGTGTGTGTGTGTGTGTGTGTGTGTGTATTTATAAGGAAATACATTAGGTTTTCTTGGAATAAGCTGCATGTTATGTCATACCGTTTTATGAGTTGCTCCTTTTTAGTAGCCTCAGCCATCAATTTTTGGGTTGGAGGTATCTTACAGAGTCCTGTGTGAAAAATTGGAAACACATTAACATCACACGTGCCTTTCCCTTTGAGCTCTCCTTCCCCTCATTTCTGGCCCCCCACTGTCCCATCCTTAGGACATGTAATAGTCAAAGCTAGACTGGAATTACAGGTCATCTCTGGAGGCAAAGTCCTCCTCCAAACCCACTTAGCCAGCATACTATTCTACTGCCAGAATGATGAGGATGGATATTTCATGGCCCAGCCCTCGACCTGCACTGGCCCATTGGTCATCAGCACCTGCTCCAGCTCATTTATATACTCTCACATTACATATATTCATATATAATATTATTTGTGTTATATGGTTTGTATATCCCTTTTTGTATTTGTATCTATGCCATTATTTGGTTAAATGTAAATACTAAAGATGAGCTCATTTTTATAACCCTGCTTTGATATGTCTTTACTTTTGTTACACCAGAAGCCTCAAGGGTTGAAACACCTGATGGTCCCTCAGCCTCACGGAGGCTCTGAGTGGTGGTGAGGATGTGCTCAGTGTCAGTCTCTCACCTAGATGGTTTCAGGTGTGGGCTTTGCTCTTTTGGCTAGGAGCCAAGTACAGCCCCCAGAGGGTGGGGTTACTATGTACTTGAGATAGGTCTGACTTAGCTCTGAAGCGTACTTGCCACCAGCATAACTTTATCCTGTAGAAAGTGGGCAAGACTTTACTAGTAGTTCCTGGATTGCGTCCAGAGGCTTTCTGGAGAAGCATGTAATTACTCCTGTGGTGTGATTTAATAGAGTTTCATTTTGTCAGCTCTATCATTCTGATAAGGATTTTTGAGCTTATTATAAAACACTTAAAAAACCCCCACTGGGTACTTAAGAGTCTTCTATGATTTTAATATAATCAGATAATGCTGTGAAAGCACTTTAATTGGCCTTAAAGAAATAAAAAATTGTGATAATTTAATGGAACGTGTGGAATTTGTTGTCTATTACATTTGTACAGTGTGATAGAAGTTGACACTCCTTAGTACTGTGTTATATACTATTTATAAATTATTGGTGATTGTTTTTATTCATTAAGGACACAATTCTGCTCAAGGACAGCTGATTGGCTCAACTCTGATTGCTCTTTATATTTAAAAAATTATACAAGTGCAATTCTTTAAAATGCTTACTAATGTGAAACTTGCCCTGCTTTAGAGAGGTATGATAATAATAGAGAAGAATGACAGCTGTCAATTAATAGCCTTCACTATGTGCCAAGCATGGTGCTAAGTGCTTGGCAGACATCCATCTAACAAAATCCTTGTGAAAGAGGTTTTATTAGCCCTATTTTACAGATGAAGGGGCTGAGATTCAGAGAGGTCCTCACAAAGCTATTGTTTTTTTTTTTTTTTAAGATTTTATTTAAATAAATAAAGAGACACATGAGAGACAGAGGCAGAGACACAGGCAGAGAGAAGCAGGCTCCATGCAGGAAGCCCGATGTGGGACTCAGTCCCTGGACCCCAGGATCACGCCCTGTGCTGAAGGCAGACGCTCAACCGCTGAGCCACGCAGGCATCCCAAAGCTATGGGTTTTAGAGTTGGGATTGGACCCCCATAGCTCTGACTCCATTATTTGCACTCTTACTTTTTTGTTTAAAGATTTTATTTATTTATTCATGAGAGACACGGAGAAAGAGAGAGAGGCAGAGACACAGGGAGAGGGAGAAGCAGGATCCATGCAGGAAACCCGATGTGGGACTTGATCCCGGGACTCCAGGATCACGTCCTGAGCCAAAGGCAGATGCCTAACCACTGAGCCACTCAGGCATCCCAATCATTTGTACTCTTACAGTAAAAACTGACAGCAGTCTCCAGAGTCTATAAAACTTATTTTATAGGCATTTCTCAAAGGTTACCATCTCCCCAGAACTCAAATTTATTCACAGTGTGCATTATTCCAATACCTTGCTTTGGAAGAGGTGCAAAATTCTACTTCTAGAACTAAATGATAAGATTTAGAAGTAAATCAACCAGACTAGATGAGAGTAGAACAGAGGATCCCGAAGCTTCCAATAATTTCGGTTAATCTGAGAAATGTGATTATATCTTGTCCAAATTTATTCCATCCACAGAATCAAAACCTTTTTCCCACTCTGTCACGTTAGTGATACAAGCACACCCATGATAATATTACCCATAGATGAAGTTAGGTAGCCATTAGACTTTTCTGATATTTTATGTTACTCTAGTTCACATCTGTTCCATTTTGGTTAAATTGCAAGGCACTAATTTGAAAACTCAGTTGATCGTGTAGGGCTTTAAATAGAGTCAAGTACCTTTGAATACTCTCGTGGCCCATCGTGCTTGGAGCTCTGTGCCTGCTAAGATGGATCCTTTAAGGCTGATAATGCCAATGATAGCAAGTGTTGCTCTCTCTAGGTTTGAAGGAAAGACTTGCTTGTACAGGAATATCTTCTTTGTGCAAAGGCTTTTAAGGGGTTCTTCGAGAAAGGGAAAAGAAAATGTGTATCCTGTAGCAAAGATCACAGTATCGATGTTTTCTTCCACTGTTCCATCTTCAAAGACAGCAGAGGTCTCTGTAAATTCCTTCACGTTGGCTTTCATAGTGACTGTCCCACAGAGGATGCAGGTTGGCAGCTCATCGTTCACAATGATCTTTCTTGCCCTTTGACACAGAAGAGAAAATTACTCATTGTAGTTATTTATATCTGTGACACACTTGAGCAAACTATTTCTTTGGTTAATTCAAGGAAACTATCTGCCAAGTTAAGGGAGTGAACTGACCAATGTCAAGTTCAAAGGAGCCTTAGGGTTGCAATGACATGTTTTGTTCTCCCGCTTCCAAGAGAAGGCATGTGGACAATGTTTAAACCTGCTTGGGATTTAAAATATTCTCTCGAATTAATTTCTGGAGCAATGCTTTTCTTGAAGTGTCAGGATCGAGTATGCAACAATCTATTTAAGAATCAGTTTTTGGTCTCATATCACCGAGGCCTCAAATGATTGACATTAGGAAAGGGGAGGTTACCAAGAAACTTTCTGGGTTAAAAAAAATCTGAATCAATTTATGCTGGTAAATATTTTCACTGGGAGCATCATTCTACTCAATCACAGCAGACATAATGTCTTTATAAAATTGATGTATTGGGGTGCCTGGTTGGCTCAATCAGTTAAGTGACTGACTCTTGATTTTGGCTCATGCCATGATCCCAGGGTCCTGTGATTCAGCCACACATGGGGCCTTGCACTTGGTGTAGAGTCTGCTGGGGATTTTTTTCTCTCCCTTTCCCTTTATCCTCCTCCCCCCAGTCTTACCCCGCCCCCCGCCCCTGCTCACACATGTGTGCACACTCTGTCTCACTCTCTAAAAATAAAACATAAATAATTGACATATCAAATCATCCATTGCCATTAATTTTCTTTGTAAGGTTAAAGCGAGCTATCTTCCCAAAGAGAAATATTTGGGTCAAGCATAAAATAAAAGCACATTTAATGACCTTACGTTCATTTCAAAGGTCTTCTTTTTCTTGCCATTTGCAACCCTATGTAGATGTATATTAAAGTATATAATTCTAGAAATTCCTATTGGAAATGCATCCTCTAATCACTCAGCCAGAGACAACATTTATTAAAAGTTAGCTGGCCATCTGCAACTTGTGATGCTGCTGCAAATATTCCATTTATAGATGGCAGCCATTCCAAGATTCCTCAAAGCCAATTTTAATTTCCTGATTGTATTTTGTTTAAGATTTTATTTATTTATTCATGAGAGACACACAGAGAGAGACAGAGACACAGGCAGAGGGAGAAGCAGGCTTCTTGCAGGGAGCCCGACATGGGACTCGATCCCGGGACCGGAATCACGCCCTGAGCTGAAAGAAGACGCTCAACTGCTGAGCCACCCAGGTGTCCCTAATTTCCTGATTTTCAAGCTAGAAATGAAAAGCTTTTATACTTCATTTTCTTCTAGCCTAATGAATTACTGCTTTTGTTACCAGAGAATATTCCCATTTCAAGAACTGCTGTGCTACCTGATGGACATTGTCTTAAGGAGCTAAGCCCAGAACAGAATAAACAAAGGCAGCATAATAAAAATATTGATTCAATAATTTCCCCATTAAATAAAAAAAATTAAGTACCCCTTTGTAATACTTAATCCATAATGTTCATGGTTAAATCTTTTATTCATTTTCTTCTCTTGAATCCAGTTTAGTACACATGAGGGCAGAACTTGTGCAATAAAATTAAGGCATCTTCTTGTAACCACCATATTATATGGGTAGCCCCATTCTGAAGAGCGGCAGATAACCCAGGCACCGGTTCTGGTACTGAGAAGTACCTAAAAAGTAAGGAAGGATAAATATATGTACATCATTTTGTAGTATTTTCCCTTGGTGTTTCAGATAGTCTTATAACATCTGTCCTTTTTTAAAAAAGTTTTTTTTATTTTAATTCCAATTAGTTAACATACAGTGCTATAGTAGTTTCAGGTGTACAATATAGTGATTCAAAGCTTCCATAGATCACCTGGTGCTCATCACAAGTGCCCTCCTTAATCCCCATCACCGATTTCACCCATCCCTGCACCCACCCTCTGGTATCATCAGTTTGTTATCTATAATGAAGAGTCGGTTTCTTGATTTGTCTCACTTTCTCTCTCTTATTTTTTTCCTTTGCTTGTTTATTTTGTTTCTTGAATTCCACATATGAGTGAAATCATATAGTATTTGACTTTTTCTGACTTATTTCGCTTAACATAATACTATCTAGCTCCATCCACATCGTCACAGATGGCAAGATTTCATTCATAACATCTGTTCTTAACTGGTAAATGTGTGCATCCATCTATAAATGACTGTTTCTGTTGTTGCCATTGTTTTTGTAAATCACTTTTATCTGATCTATATATTTGTTAAGTATTTTTATCATGTTCAGTATAAAAATTATAGTACTAGTATATTTGCACTACTCATCTGGCAATTTTTTACATATAAATAATATAGAACTTAAAGTGATGTCTTGAGAAAGCAATTTTAACTGAGTTAAATAAAAATCTGTTCTTTCCAAATCTAATCATTGTCCTATAATTTATGTTAAAGTGGAACAGATTTCTAATTTGTGAATCTATGCTTGGGTTTTCTGAAATCATCACATATACTTCGTGGACAAAGTAAAGCTTGCTTTTATTTTAAAGCAAATATGTTCAGAAAACAACTTCCCTTTTCTATCTTTATATGGAGGTTTTGCCAGAAATGCAAAGGGAGAGTGTGAAAGAAAGATAATTGGTTTGGGTGGAATAATTTGTCCATTTGGTCTTTTTTCTGAAACAGTACTTCTGAAAAATGCCTAGTGGTCTGACATCCATACAGTTTCCTAAACCCCTCTTGGAGATGGTTCAATCTCATCACATGTGGATTTTTTTTCACTCATGCTGTGTCCACATGATTTAGCAATTGGCCTATGTGTTTTGTAATCTTGTGTACCTCTCTCCAGCCACCAGAAATGGTGATGGGGTGAGGGTGTGGATTCCCCTGGTGTACCTGAGCTGCCGTTCGACTGAGCTCCACTGCAACATCCCCTCCAGTGTTTCCAAGACCGATCACTAACACACGTTTGCCTTGAAAGCCTTCTGGGCTCCTATACTCCTGACTGTGCAGGATCTGGCCTGTAAAATTATGAATACCTGAGGGGAAGGAGGGATCAGAAAATCAGAAGTATCTAGAGTTATAATTCCCTAGGATGCAGGCATAGCATCTGTAGGAAAAGGGAAGTTCCAGAAATATGTCAGCCTTTTTGCTCTTGCTGCTAATTGCAGGAAGTAGAAACAGCACATCATCTCCTTCTCCACTGGATTTCGTGAGCCCAGATACAGATTTAGTACAGCCTGCAGGAGATTTAGGAGTACAGGAGAACTTATGTTCCACATGGGTGCTCCCTTTTAAGGTAATTACTTGGAGAAATGAAGCTCAATGCAGCTCATTGAGAAATGAAGCTCAATAACAAACATCTCATGCATGACCCCGAACATCTTAAGCAAGAAGTAGATTGTTGACGCATGTTATTTTACCCAACAGATACAGTCTATGGGAATATGGTCTTTGTATATAACATATTTACAAATTGAATTCTGGTTCAATAACCATTTTCCACAAAAGAAATTTTGTGGCAAGTTCTCCTGAACATAGTAATATTATTACTATTAATATTTAAAATACTATTAATAATTAATAGTAATTATTTTTTGTGGTTTAGGCTTGCTATTTATACTTAATGCTTATTTTACTTTATTATATGCTTAATGCTTTATTATACTGTATGCTTATTTATACTCTATTCTTACATTATTTATATTTGTGTTACTGATTGATCTTTCAAGTTCCTAACACTCTGCTAATAGAAGTATCCCCATTTAAAAAAAATATTTTACTCATTTGAGAGAGAGAGAGAAGTGAGGAGAGAGAACACGAGTAGGGGGAAGGGCAGAAGGGAGAGGGAGAAGCAGGCTCCCTGCTCAGCAGGGAGCCCAATGCGGGGCTCCATCCCAGGACCTCGGGATCACGACCTGAGCTGAAGGCAGATGCTTAACCGATTGAGCCACCCAAATGCCCCTATAAGTATCACTATTATGGTATGTATATATATGAGAAGGTCTCTCAAATATTTCTTCTCTTGATTTATTTTTGGTAACTATCTCCTTGGCATCTATAAAAGACGTAAATCATGGATTCATATAAGTGAAGAAGTGACAGAGTAAGTAGAGGTGTTTCCAGTGGCAGCTGTAGCCATGGGAATTATGAGGTGGCAGAGGGAACAGGAGTGATGGGAACAGTGACCGTCAGACCCACAGATGGGTGAGATGACACTCTGACAAGGAATCTGAAAGGGAAGCTCTGCAGTTTAGAGGGTTTGACAATCTCTCACTTCAATACTTCAAGTGCTTCTGAAATTTTAAAATAAAGAGATGAAACTAGGAGTGTCTGGGTGGCATAGTTGGCTAAGCATCCAATTCTTGGTTTCAGCTCACATTGTGATCTCAGGGTCATGAGATTGAGCCCCGCATCAGACTCCGTACTCGGTGGGGAGTGTAAGACTCTGTGTCCCTCCACTCTTTCCCCCACTCTCTCTCTAAAATAAATAGAAATAAATCTTAAGAAAAAAATGAAACTGCCTCCCAGAATATATCATTCTTCTATCATGCAGTGGTTGATCGATTCATTTACTCAATAACATTTATTGCATATGTAATATGTGTAACAATATTTTAATTGGAGTCTTTGCTTCCTGAGGACCCCAAAGCTGGAAACTGAATACAATGGTGGCCATATTCCAAGGGAGGTGTTAAACCCACTGTGCAGAATTTGCAAAGAATGTGTATGCAGACTGGTTTTAGGATCCCTAACCCCTGACTCACTTTTGGGGATTGGAGTTGAAGTGGCCAGGAGTTGGAAATTGAAGACTTTCATGAAAGAACTTAAAGTGCTGTGACATTTTTATGTCCCCTGGATATGGAGGCAGGTTTGAGGGCTGCAAGGAGATCACTGTGAGATCTTGACCCTTGGGAGTCTCTGAAGCGTGGGTCCTAGTGTTTGACCCAAGCTTGACAGCCTGTGGCTGCAACTGCCAGCAAGGGGTACTGGCTGCCCTGGTAGCAAGTTTTTCATCTCCTGTTGACAGGATGAGATGCATATTTCATGTGCACCAGACGAAAGCCAGGTAGGAGAGAGCCTGGCTGATGCTAATTTAAAGGGACTTTGCACAAGATAGGCATCTGCCTAGGCTCTGAGACTTGAAAGACAGTCTGTGTGGAGATGACAGGGGAAGAACTAGGTACATTGCCAGCCTGAGGGGGCGTGGCCTATGACCAGGGGTTGCACTGAGAGATCTCCCTTCTTGGAGCACCTCTCTGAAGCAGAACCCATGAAAGCACCCCACAGAACATCAATCTTAGGCACCTCCAAGGCTAGAGAAAACTAGTATCTGATTGGTGCAGGTCAAGAAAGAGCTTTCCTGTGAACTATGTCTTCTGGTCCTTTCCCTGACTCCACATCTGGAAAGGTCAGAGACTGAAGACTGCAGACTGCAGCTGGTGGGTGATGGATACGGAGGAAAGAAAAACTGGGAGAGGAAGGGAGAAGCTGGGCCAGGGGGGAAACTTCACCATTGCATATAAGTTTTGACTACTGGATGGGGAAGGACATTTTAGTTATGCAAGTGAGAATTTTTTGGTGATTTTATTTTATTTTATTTTTTTTATTTTTTTTTATTTACTTATGATAGGCACACAGTGAGAGAGAGAGAGGCAGAGACACAGGCAGAGGGAGAAGCAGGCTCCATGCACCGGGAGCCCGACGTGGGATTCGATCCCGGGTCTCCAGGATCGCGCCCTGGGCCAAAGGCAGGCACCAAACCGCTGCGCCACCCAGGGATGCCCTTTTTGGTGATTTTAAAGTGATCAGAGGACTTTTCATTATCTGACGGTGAGCAGAAAAGCAGTAGGAATATCCCAAGATTGCAAGTAGGGGCAGAGGAAGAACAAAGCCCCACAGATCAGGTCTGATTTCTTGCAGATCATTGCAAGAAAACAATGCAGTTGGTGGGGCATGTGGGTGGCTCAGTGGGTTAAACCTCTGCCTCTTGGTTTTGGCTCGGGTCATGATCCTAGAGGTCCCTATTGGGCTCCGTTCTGGCCATGAAGCCTGCTTAAGATTCTCTCTCTCCTTCTCCCTTTGCTCCTTGCCCCCACCCCCAGGTGTCTCTCTAAAATATATAAGTAAATCTTTTTTAAAAATGCAGTAGGTAAATAAATAACTGTACCTTACAGGATCTGGTCTTTCTTTACCCTGAGGTGCTGTTTTGAGTTTAGGGCCTGTGAGGATAAAAAGTAGTTTCTACCTTCAGGGAGTTCATCCTCTAATGAAGAAGAGATAACTAGACAGCAGCTAACTAGCATTTATTCAGTCCCCTCTTTTTAAAAGGATTTTATTTATTCATAGAGAGATGCAGAGAGAGGCAGAGACATAGGCAGAGGGAGAAGCAGGCTCCCTGAGAGGAGTCTGATGTAGGACTTGATCCCAGGACTCTGGGATCACGACTTGAGCCAAAGGCAGATGCTCAACCACTGAGCCACTCAGCTGCCCCTATGCAGCCCTTCTTTTACAAGTCCAAGGCACTTGTCTAAGGACTTTATACATATTAATTAATTTAAACCTCACAACCCCAGAGGGTGGATAATTTTATTACTCAACTTTACTGAGAGTGAGGCACAGAGAGGATATGTAACTTGCCCATGGTCATACAGCACGTAGCAGAGTCTGGACAGGAACTCGATCCTCTGACTCTGGAGCTCAGCTGTCAAGCATGATACTACACTGCCTCCTAGATCAGGAGTTGTTAGGATGGTTCCAATGAGGCATCTGACCTGGATTGAGGCTGAAAGGCATGCAGGAGGAGGTGATTTTTTTTTTTTTTTTTTTAAAGAACGACATTTGAAGGATAATTAATTCAAGAAGGGGTGCAATGACGGTTCCAAGAAGGGGAATCAATACATGTGTTGGCTGCATTAGAGACTCGAGCTTTAAGCTATTTACTGAGGTTTCGCTGGAGAGAAGCTTCTGGAGGGCTCAACCTTGGTTCACAGATACTACCTAACACAATGCTTTGCAAATGATAGGTTCTCTGTAATTGCATATTTGAGCGGGGGACCCTGCTCAAAAAATGTAATATGCATAGTTAGTTTTGAGTCAATGATTATGTCGACAATGCAGTGCCAAAAAAGAAAAAAAAGGGAATCTGGTAAATCATAACTACTAATTCATGAAAAAAAGGAAAAGACAATTCATATACATAAAAATAAGGTGATGTGGATGAGCTTTCAACTGCCAAATAGTGGTGGCGACACCTTGTAGACAAACATCCTTTTCTATGCATTTGGTTTTTGATAAGATAGGGTAGAAATGGCCCAGATATTACTATACAAAGAAGAGTTATGTTCCCAAGCAAAACATTCATGTTCAACATTAGTCTTAAAACTACTTGTGAAAGACATATGGTGATTAGTGAAAGGAGAAAAGGCTTCTTAAAAAGAGCAAATCTTAGCCAGATGTCAGAGGGGCTCTGATAGTATTTTAAATCATTACCAAACAGCTGTGGCTCTCTTGCACACTGGCGTAAGTAAAGATTGACAGAAATTAATGTATTTATTCCCAACTGTCCAGATTTTGGCCAGGGCTTTGTCTTCCAATGCCTTGCCATTTCCTTGAGGAAATTGTATGGCTACTTGATGTTATTTTTTTGGACTGCTGTCATGTTTGAACTATTTACTTTATCACTGAAGGAGTTCAGGACCTGCTACACAAAATACGCCGCTTTGATATATTGATTATTTTCAGGCGAAGGCACTTGAAAAACAGCAAAGGCAGGAAGAGGCTTTCTCTAAACTCTCCTCATCTGCCTCAAGGCAAGTCCTCCAAAAGGAACTCTATGGTCATAAATCTCCTTTCTGGCAGTTTCACTAACCAGGAAAGATTGACTCATATCACACGAGAGGATAGTAGAAGTCTAAGCCCAGACAAACATTGTCACAAATAGTCGTATCTCCCATCTTCTTTTCTAAAAGTTCATTCATCTTTCTAGAGAACTTTGCTTCCCCCCGGATTGCCTATATCCACTCCCCCTTTCCCTATTAGGATAGTATGTAAACTCTCAAATCTCATAGATTTTTTTGGTATTCATCGTTTTCCTATGATGTCCACATATTAGTATTAAAAATTAATAAATCTGTGTACCTTTCTCTCTGTTAATCTGCCTACCAAACTGAGTAGGGTATAGGAAAAGTCTTTTCTCCCTTACAAAACAGAGGTGTGCATTTCAGCATATATATAGGCAGAGTGGGGGGGGGGTGTCTTTTTTTTGCGTGTGACAATTCACCCATAGTTTTATTTCAGAAAATAGGCAACGTTGGCTGGGACACATGTATGTACATCCTCCCTTCTTCCAAACCAGAGCAATAAGAAACTTTAATATTGTTTAAATATTAACTTCTAAATTCAGGCAGATGGGACTTCAAGTTAATGTTCATCTGAATGGAATGGGGTTGTCTTAGAAAGAGATTATAATCTTCGCCCTTAAAATAAATTGAGGGCAGGGAAACGTTAATAAAGCCAAAAGACATTTGTATTGCTGTTCTAATAACACAGCGATTGCATGGATTTTTCTCACAATAATCCTTTGAAGTCTATACTATTTTTACTTATATTTTACATATGTAGAAACGGATTTGCTGGGATAATGTGATTTTTGTGACATAACACTTGTCAATGAGTAGAGAGCTGGGAATTTGTTTTTATTTTATTTTTTAAACTAGATTCCACTACGGTGGGGGGCTTGAACTCATGACCCCGAGATCAAGGGTCACACACTCCACCCACTGAGCCAGCCAGGTACCTTGAGGGCTGGGAATTTATTTATTTATTATTTATTTATGATTTTATTTATTTATTCATGAGAGACAGAGAGAGAGAGAGAGAGAGAGAGAGAGAGAGAGGCAGAGACTTAGGCAGAGGGAGGAGAGGCAGGCTCCACGCAGGGAGCCGATCCCGGGACTCCAGGATCACGCCCTGGGCTGAAGGCAGAAGCTCAACCGCTGAGCCCCCCAGGTGTCCTGAGAGACATAGGCAGAGGGAGAAGCAGGCTCCATGCACCGGGAGCCCGACGTGGGATTCGATCCCGGGTCTCCAGGATCGCGCCCTGGGCCAAAGGCAGGCGCTAAACCGCTGAGCCACCCAAGGATCCCAAGGGCTGGGAATTTAAATGCAAGTATTCTGACACAAGATTCTGGACTTTTAATGTCCATGTTTTGCTCCATTACCCTCTGCTGTCTCTCTTCCAGTATCATTCTGTCATCACGTTGTGCACGATAAATTGTGTTGTTACTCAAAGAATGAATTCATGGTACAGCTTAGCAGGAAGTTACGTTTTACAAAAAATTGTAATGGACTGTGCTCCGCCAGGTGCTTTCATAGGCATTCTCTCAGGTCAGGTTTGTAGTAATCCTCCTGGCTGTGGGTTAGTCATCCTTGTCTTACAGGTGAATCCATTAGTGCATAGAAAGGTTAAGTGATTTAAGGTCATATAATTAATTAATAAGTGCTAGAAACAGGATTTAAATTCCGGTTTTATGACTCCAATTTGTGCTACATTTCAAGCTTTCTCCCTGAAATAACTTAAGTGATTGAGTTGGCCCTGGAAATAACAAATAATCATCTTTAATTTGGTACCAGTAATTTTTTTTTCCATTTCTTTTCCCACAAACGATGGGCATAATTCTTTCATACCAACACCCCTAGCTAAATTCCAGAGCACTCTGCTCTAGGTCCTGTGCTAGGCACTCCTGGGCTAGCGGCTGATTTCATCCAAAAGTAACCCTATTTTCATCCAAAAGTAACCCTAGGAAGAAGGTGCTATGAGTACTTCATTTTACAGGTGGAGAAATAGGGACTTAGGACACAGGATTTGCCCAGGTGTCAATAAGAATCACATGGGCACAACTTGACTCTTGTCCCATGGTAACCAAAGGGTTAGGCTGCCTCTACTTGGACTATGGAAATGACTCTTAGGCTTTAGTTTTCATGAAGATCACGTTGATGGGGGAGTTTGTTAAATATTTGGATTCCAAGGTTCCACTTTTGGAGGTTTTTATTCCATAAATGCCACAGTAACTTGCTTTTAAAATAAACATCTCAGGTTTTGGTGGTGGTTGGGAACCCTGCACTCGGGTCATAGCCTACATCTATCATTACACTAGTTCTTTTCTTTCAGACTGTTTTCATAAAAGGCTGTTGGGCACCTGATTTCATTCAACAGGCACATATTAAACGTATGCTAACATCATGGTAAATTACTTCAAGACTCAGCTTTCATCTTTACCATATTTTCCTTTTCATATCTTACATCCGTGTATGGGGATGGGGACAGGGAGTGATTTGAGGACTACTGAGCACTTCTCAAATGCTATCTCCTTCCTTTGGGGAAGTCTAATTAATGCCTCATAATAAATGCATCTTTGATGCCAAAGAGGTTCAACGTTCAGGGGAGAGCATTCTTCAGACAACTGGGCAATTTAGCACAGAAACATCAAAATCTTAATTATTATTTTTCACAGAAGACTTTCTGAAGTGTATTATATATTTTATGTCCGAAAAGTAGAACAGACTGATAATTCCAGGTCATTCTTATAACCTTCAATTATTGCATTGTCCTCTTATACAGTGAGAGCCTTGGGGTCTGCTGAGGGGCATGGGATTTAGTTTGCCAGGTCACTAAATATTTCTGGAGCACTTTACTGCTGTGATTTATTCATCTTATACTTATTGCCCTAATGTCATGTGCTAGGAAATGCAGAGCAACTACCTGAGGGGAAGGAAGACCATGCGCCTGAATTACATTTACAATGCTCACCAAGCATAAAGACATTAGTAGCTGATCAAACATAATTAGGCATTCACAGCACTAACCTATTACTAATGGTCACAACTGATATGTGGTTAGAGAGTCACTCTTACAAAGCTTCTGTGTGTGGAAGAGCAATGCAGAACTTAGGTCTGCGTGACCCGTCCTGGGGTTGCCACCTGGAACACAGGAGGAGCTGGCACTCTGAGGCCGAATGGCTGCTAGAGCAGGAGTTATTATGGAACTAAGGAGGATGAATATTTCCTTGTCTGGGGGGAATCACAGATCTTTTAGGAAGCAGGTTCTTCTGAACAATTCTCAGAACGTTTATAAAAGTTCACAGTAGGTCATGAGTCACAGCAATAGCAGCTAATGTTGACAGAGTGCTCACCATGTGCTCTGTCCTATCCTGAGTATTTTAATTTAATTCTCATGACCGCTCTATGAAATGGAGTCATTGAGTTAAGTTTACCCAAGATTGGGGACACTTGGGTGGCTCAGTGGCTGAGTGTCTGCCTTCAGCTCAGGTCATGATTCTAGAGTTCTGGTTTCAAATCCTGCCTCAGGCTCCCGGCCAGGAGCCTGCTTCTCCCTCTGCCTGTGTCTCTGCCCCTCCCCCTCTGTCTCTCATGATTAAATTAATAAAATCTTAAACAAAAATTTACCCAAGATTATGCAACTAGTTCCGGGATGTGGTCCAAGCTGCCTGATGTTAGAACTTTGTTCATAACCATTATGCTAAATGCCACTTATCATCGAGGGCCATCACCCCAAGGGAACTGTAGCAGCCAGGACCCCTTGGAAACCTTACAGCATGTCCACTCACCAAGATTCCTCATCCTGGGAACATAGAGGAAATTGGGATATCTATTCTGGTGTCCCCCTGTAACAAATCCTTCTAAAGTCTGGTCATAAACTAAGACCTCCTCAGGAGGAGTCTGAAATCTGTATGTGTGGATTTCTTCCTTCTCCCTAATCTGGATTTTGGGGCAAAAGAGAAGTGCACACCAATATTTCTAATGTAATCATTTCTTCCCTAGAGGTCATAAAGGTATATAGAAATGTTTGCTTTTGAAATGATCCCAAACTACCTTGCGATTTTTTTTTAAAGGTTTTACTTATTTATTCATGAAAGGTACAGAGAGAGGCAGAGGCATAGGCAGAGGTTGAAGCAGGCTCCCTGTGGGGAGCCTGATGCAGGACTCAATCCCAGAACCCCGGAATCATGCCCGGAGCTAAAGGCAGATGCTCAACCACTGAGCCACCCAGGTGCCCCTATCTTGCAATTCTATTTTATGTTTGCCCAGTCTCTTTCTTTGGAACCAACTGTTCCAGATTCCACTTTATCCTGCCAAAAGGATCCTCATTTCTCAGTTCTTGACTGATCTTTTGCAGTAGCATCTCTGAGTCAAAGCCTAAGTGGAACTGAGGGTAAGCCAGCCAAAACCTGGTAAGACACTACATTCCAAAAACATCAATCTTTTGACACTTCTAACACATTTCCCCATAGAAATATTGTTATAAGAGGTGGTTCTATATTTCGTTAGTACTGTCCCACTGTGTATTTGGCCACCAGACTAGTTGCAAGTCTGAAGCCCAACCACCACTGACACCATTGCTTCTTTGCAAAATTATGCATCAAAGTCTCACTTGATTCCCAAAACATTTTTTAAAATAGGATATTTTATTAATTTGAGATTACATTTATAAGATTTATATTTAATTTTTTTATTGGCCCAGGTTTACAAGCTTTATTCTTCACACTCTTTCTTAAAAGTTCTTTCAATTCCTTAATGAAGTTTCAAAACTTCACTTACTCAACTGCCTTTAAAGCCACTTATAAGTGACAGAAGAAGAGTAGCTGTAGGGCATATTAATAATCATCATTTGATCCCAAAAGATGGAGATGTGCTAATCATGAGTATAGCTGCCCCTTCTACAACAAGAGGTTTGAACTATATAGGTCCACTTATACATGGATTTTTCTCAGTAAATACCATACAGTACTGTAAATGTATTTTCTCTTCCTTATGGTTTTCTTAGTAACATTTTCTTTTCTCTAGCTTACTTTATTGTAAGAATATGGCATATAATACATATAACATACAAAATATGTGTTAAACAATGACTTATATTATCAATAGGGCTTCCAGCCAACAGAAAGCTATTAGTTTTTTTTTGGGGGGGGAGTCAAAAGTTATATGGCGATTTTTGACTATGTAGGGGATCAGTGCCCCTAACCCCTGAGATGTTCAAAGGCTAACCGTACATTTTAAAAAATGTGCTGTTGGAGTCAAAAGCATTTCCAAAAGGAATTTCTAAACTCCCTTTGTGGTTATAGCCTTAGTATAATGAGATATATGGATTATTATTGTGGTGACTGTTTTGAAGTATAAAAATATTTCTTTGGATGTATAATTGCTACTCTATTCCTTAAAAACAAATCTGTCACGTTTCTTTAGACTCTCACTTCCTTTAAGTTATTGAATTACAGACCACTCCTGATTCAAATGACCTGTAATTCAATGACAAAATTCAAAAGCTTGTGTTTTTTTTAATGACACATAAGCCTTATGTGATCATTGAACTTGAATCAGACAGGCATGAAAACGCTTCAATAACAGCAGCATTTATATTAATAAGAAGACCTGACACCTACCTAGTGATTTATACCTTTCTTTAAAAAAAATATTTAATTGACAGAGAGAGAGAGAGCAAGACAGAGCGAATGCCCAAAAAGAGGGACTGGCAGGCAGAGAGAGAAGGAGAGAAGCAAACCCCCTGCTGTACAGGGAGCCCTACGTGGGGCTTGATCCCAGGATCCTGTGACCATGATGTCAGCTAAAGGCAGATGCTTAACCAGCTGAGCCACCTAGGCACCCCCCCCACCCTCTTTATACCTTTCAAAGTTATTTTGTACATATTATTTCTGAGGGTGAACATGGAGTTGTCTATAATCATTAGTGATTATTTCCAATTACAAATGAATGGCTTTCTTGTAGAAGAACTCAGAAAAGTAGACATAGTCTCAGGTAGAAATGACTCACCAGGAAAGGACTCCAAAGGCAAATGGGGATTCATGAAATGTCCAGTGCAAACCATGACAGCATCAAAGACGGCACGCTCCTGTTTCCCCTCTGTCTCTGTGACCACATCCCACTGGCCAGTTTCAGAGAAGTCTGGTCGTTTCGTTACACTGCACACCGTGGTCTGAAATAGGCCGAAAAACACTCACTTTCTATCAATCACCTTGAGACTTCATGTAACAGCTGGTTTGGTAACCATGTTTGTTATTTCATATGGGGCAAATCAGTCTCAGGTTAAAGGGTCTGTCAATATTGGTTTATCTCCTCCCTAAAGAAATTAAGTAACTGGTGCAAAGACTTAAAAGTGGTTATATAGAGTAGGACCCAAAATATCTGCAAGCCTTCACTGGAAGAAAGAAACATTCGGTCTTTATTCCCAGTGAGAAGTGGTGAGTTATAATACTGAATGCATTGGGAAAATGCAGGAAGGGAGTTTTGGCTCATTATAATTTCTGTGATTCAGATTCCTAGCCATTTCTTCCCCACAGGTTTCATGAACAAAATTCATTTTTCCTTTCCTCTCAAAAAAAAATAATTCTAAATTTCTTCCTGAATAAGAATTTGGATTCATAGAGGAATCAGGAAAGCCTATTTTTTAAAAAAGATTTTATTTATTTATTCATGAGAACAGGAAGAGAGGCAGAGACATAGGCAGAGGAAAAGCAGGCTCCCTACAGGGAGCCCCATGTGGGACTCGATCCCAGGACTCAGGATCACGACCTGAGTAAAGGCAGATGCTCAACGATTGAGCCACCCAGGTGCACCAGGAAAGTCTAATTTAATGATTTATTTGAATAAACCATGAGAGATGGAGGAAGTGAAGAATCTTTATTACCTACTTTATTTATATAGAGATAAAATTAGGAATAAATTTACTTAAGATCCCCTTTCCATTAGATTGGATGGGTAGACCCCATTCATTAACCTTCCATAACCCAAGTTATCTTACCCTAAATCGAATGTATTTCAGAAGGTCAAAGTGCTCAGCAAATTCTTGCAGATAGTACCAAAATTTTCCTTGGTTCATGAAATTGGGATAATCTTCTTGGAAGGGGAAGTCACTATAGCATGACATTTCTTTGCAGACATTTGTCACTAATGACTTGTAGACCCTGGTCATCCCATCTTTAGATGTCTCCTATGGTGAAACATAGTTTGCTTGATGGGGTGGGGAGGCAGGAAGAAAAGAGATCATTAGCAGTCAGTGTTCCACTTCTAATTCCAAAGAGTTCCATGAAAATGTAGTATTGGATCTACAGTTATCAGAAATCACTGGCGGGATTAGAATGATTAAACACCATATCTATCTCAAACTACAAAGAAGTTAACGCAATTTAGCAGGACTCTAAGACTAACATTGCCATTCAGTGATTCCATGGACATGGGGCCTATGGTCTAACTCGTTTATTTTTCTCTTCTTTCTTTGCGGTCATCAATCCCTCCACTCATGAAGATCTCTTTCTCTTGTCTTTGTTCACAGAAGTCCTCACTGATTTTTGTGTTTATTGTCTAGGTATATTTCCTTTTTCTCTTTCTTTGTTTTAGATTTATTTATTTATTTTAGAGAGAAAGCATGCACGCAAGCGAGGGGAGGTGCATTAGGAGTGGGAGGGAGAGTATTTCAAGCAGACTCTGAGCTGACCATGGAACCCAATGCAAGGCTTGGTCCCATGACCCTGAGATCAGGACCTGAGCTGAAATGAAGAGTTGGATGCTTAAACGACTGAGCCACCGCAGGTGCCCTGCTACTATATTTTCAATCACTTTCTCTTTATTGGCTCCTTCCCATCAGGAATTAAAATACTGAAGATAATTTAAAAAGCCAAACAAAACCCATATCCCTTCTAGCCTTGTCTTTCTCTGTCCTAGATCAACTATACGAAAAATCACATACTGGTAGCCTCTGTTTTCTCACTGGACTCCTAACTCACTGTTGTCTCAATGTTGCACACTAGAAACATAGCAAAGAAACAAGAACATGCATATTAAAGGCACCAATAAACTCTGGTGGCTGAAGCTAATTTCTACTTCTTTTTTTTAAAAAGTGTCTTTCTTAGCTGTTCTTAGCTGTTGCCTTCCCTGAGGCAGCTGCTATGCTTTCTCAGTGTCCTGCTTTTCTAACATAGAACCATTCACACTGCAGTGTAATGTCTTTACAGTCTTTATCACCAGACTGTAAGGAGGGCAGGGTCCCTGTCCATCTTGTCCCCTCCGGGTAGAGGGACATTATACATACTGGTACTTGTTCAAATAAGGGAAAATTAATACTATTACTGCATTAAAAATTATTTATTCATGAGAGACAGAGAGAGAGAGAGAGAGAGAGAGAGAGGCAGAGACATAAGCAGACATAGGCAGAGGGAGAAGCAGGCTCCATGCAGGGAGCCTGATGTGAGACTCGATCCCAGGATCCTGGGATCACGCCCTGAACCAAAGGCAGATGCTCAACTGCTGAGCCAGCCAGGTGTCCCTATCACTGCATTTTTGAGAAATAAATAGTATATAGATGTTGAGAGAAACTACATCAACATTTATTATTATTATCATTCGGAATATAGTTGACACACAGTGTCACATTAGTTTCAGATGTACAACATACATAAAAATTTTAATACTGGGGACCCATGGGCATTGATATTATATTTAATTTGTATTTTTCCTTTTGTTTAGTGCAATTATTATTTTCTTTTTTATTATATTTTAAAGATTTATTCATTTATTTTAGAGAGAGAGAGAGTGAACTTGTGTTAATGAGGAAAGGGACAGCAAGAGAATTTTTTTTTTTAAGATTTTATTTATTTATTCATGAGGGACACAGAGAGAGAGAGAGAGAGAGAGGCAGAGGGAGAAGCAGGCTCCATGCAGGGAGCTCGATGTGGGACTTGATTCCCCGACTCCAGGATTACCCCCTGGGGAAGGCAGGCGCTAAACCGCTGAGCCATCCAGGTGTCCCAGAGTGAAGGAATCTATAAGCAGACTCCTCAATGAACCTGGAGCCTGATGCAGGGCTCCATCTCATGGCCCATGGGATCACAACCTGAACCAAGAGTCCATTGCTCAACTGATTGAGCCAGCTGGGTGCCTCCCTTTATACTTTTGAGAGAGAGAGAGAGAGAGAGAGAGAGAGAGAGAGAGAGAGAACGTGTGTCTCCATGAGCGTTTGCACTTGCTGACACCAGTGGGAGGGCAAAGGGAGAGGAAGAGAAAGAATCTTAAGCAGGCTCCATCCCTACATTGGGCTTGATTTCATGATGCTAAGATCATGATCTGAGCTGAAATTGAGAGTCAGATGCTTAACCAACTGAGCCGCCCAAGCATCCTATTTTCTTTCTTTTTTTAAACTCAATATTATTTTCTAAAATTTATCTATATTACTTTAGCATGGGAGAAGAAAACCAAATCAACTGTGGGGCCAAATAGCAGAAGGTACACAAATCAGACCCAATGTTTTCTTTCCACATTGACATTTGGTGGCTGAATCAGGCTTACAGTACAACAGAAAAAACTACCCCCCACCCCCATACTATAATCCTAATCCTATAATACTATAATCCCAGGGCTGTGATCATATCTGCTTACATACATTTGCTTATTCTGTTTTCTTCACCATCTATCAAAGACTGGCAAATGCCACTTTCTCCGTGAAGGCTTCCCTCATTCATACCAGTTTGAAGTACTCTTCTAGCATGAACTCCACTGAATGTTGCTTTTCTCTTACCCCTGACGCATCCAGTACTTAGACTTCCTACCTTCTGATACTTTACACCCCACCACTGGGACAGATCCCTAGGTCCCTGCTGGACATCCTGCTATTCCCAGTTACCAGGACCAATCCTAGCCAGCAGGTGGTATTTAGCCACTCCCAGTCCTTACTTCTGTTGCTTAAGTCACCCAAGAGCTGGCCTAGCTCCAAGAATAACCTCCCAGGAGGTACACTGCACTCCTTCAAAGGATTGATCAGTGCTTTGGCTCTTTTTATTCTGATAATGTGAGGGTTATCCAACCCCCCACCTGACCTTTCAGGGTCTGGTTTCTTGCTTCACTCCTGCCAATTCTCCTCTCAAAGACTTGAATAAATGCCTGGGGGCTGGAGCTCTGCTCCTAATGCCAACTTCCATCTTTCCAAAAGTATCATCTGCTTCATACTCACCAGTGCCATTTGGCTTAACCTATGTGACATTGTTAGTCTCCTAATGTCCGTGGTCTAGAAATAATTGTAATTTCCAATACTGTGTTTGTGTATCAGACTTATCTCTTCCTTTCCTCCGCTTTCCCACTGTCTCTGCCCTGCCTACTCTCCAGGTTTATCACCTGTCACACTGCATCCTGCACAGTGTTAGCACTGTACACAAGCCTGTGTTGTTGAAGTGAGCTGCTTTTTTATGTGATCAACAAGGTAGGCTGAAGCCACCATGCCTGAGCAGGGACAAAGCAGACAGCCAGATTACGCTGGATAGAAATGGGAAGTAACAAGTTACCCACAGTAAACTTCCATAGTCCCCCAATGTCGTTACTTCTTTCAAAGCAGGTGGGCTCCAGGTCCTCGTCCAAGCAGCACTTGATGGAGGACAGGCCACTCACACCAGCTCCAATCACAGCAACTCGCCTGGCCATGGCACTCTGTTAGAGAGGAAGGTTGGGCTAAGCTTCTTTATATGACAAGACTAGAAGGAACCTTCTGTTATAGAACTTAACTTTTAGAGTGGTATAAACACCCTCTTTTAGCTGAGGCAGATTCACATTTTGGTTAAAAATGAGGGCTCTGAAATCAGACTGTTTTGGTTTAAGTCTTACTATCACTTATTAATAGTGTGACCTCAGGCTAGCTGCTTATCATCTCTGGGCCTTGGTTTTCATTTTAGTACAATGGGAATGGAAATAATAATAATATCTCTTAAATATTTGTTACGAAATTAAATGATTGATATGTTGGAAGGATTATAGAAGTGTGTCTCCTACATAGTAAGTGCTCACTTAAATTTAGTTCTACTGTAGTCAGGCCCTTGATCCCCTTGAGATTTTGTTTACTTTAAAATGTTTTATTTAATTTTTTTATTATTATTTTTTAAGTAGGTTTCATGCCCAACGTGGGGCTTGAACTCATGATCCTGAGATTAAGAGTCACGCTCTACTGACTGAGCAAGCTAGGTGCCCCTTGGGACTTTAGATACCCTAGGAATAAAAGAGCCCTTTGCTGCCACCTAGTGCTTTTGGACCCTAAGAACCGCAGCTAGCAAAAATGTTAGTTCCTATTCAAAGCCTCTAGAGTCTTGAAGAATAGCTGGTCATGGGTCATCTCCTGCCATGCAACAAAGATATTACATGAATTAAGGGCGGTTCTTAATCTTGCATCGAGGCAAGATAGACTGACCATAATATAGAACAAAGTCCCCAAGGAAAGTTCCATGGAACATTCTAGATGAGATCTTATGGAAATGGGGATGCCTGTATTTGTCAGTAGAGCCTGGAAGAAGTACGTGTCACAGGGATTTATAACCAGTTTTTCTTGATATTACAATTTGGATTTCTGCAAACATCAACATAGCTATTGTATTGACAGATGGGTTAACTACTCAATTCTAGCAAATCAGCTATGTTGAAGAATTGTTTGAGTTTTAGATGAAGTGACATTACTTATACAAAAGTGCCCAGCACCAAATATTTCTTGGTGTTCATTCCCTACCTCCCTAATTTTCTCCTCTCTTTTCCTCCCTTTCCCCTAGAAAAGACAGCTCAAGCAAAAACACACTGGGAATTCATGCCTCTTAAAATCACACAACATTTCCACATTATAAATTTGAGCCAGGGCAGCCATTTAAAAAATATGCTTCGAATCACTGAGGAAAGTCGGTGAGCAAATTGGAAATGGGAAGACCTGGGTTCTAGTTCTACCTCTGCTTCTAACCAGCTGTATACATTTAAACAAAATTCTTC
This sequence comes from Vulpes lagopus, assembly GCF_018345385.1. Taxonomy (NCBI): domain Eukaryota; kingdom Metazoa; phylum Chordata; class Mammalia; order Carnivora; family Canidae; genus Vulpes; species Vulpes lagopus. The sequence continues at coordinate 158,623,300 of NC_054824.1, read as the reverse complement.
ATTTCCCTGTGAGATTGTTCCCGCATTTGTAAAGCAGAGGTTTCTAATAGTTTTCTCTTTTCCCCTTCCAGCCCAAGAGAATTGTTTTTTATGTCCGAATGGCAAGTATTTGGTACCAAAATAGGTGTGAATTGAAAGGTAGGAGAGAGAGTGCAGACTTGAAGAGCCAGGAGGTGGGGACACAAAGTGCATGTAAGCATTTTGTAAACTAGAAAGGGTGCTAGGCCCTCTGTAGACCAAATGTTGCCTATAATAAGTTCCTTGGTAGAGATGAGCTGAACCACTGAATTGGGACTTTTGAACGACATGACAACCCCATCCCATATCTGGCAGACCAGAAAAGGTAGGAACTGTTTTTGAGACATGGAGAGACTTGGGTGATTTCTGAATCATGCAACTGCTCAAAATTTATTTGAGTATGGAATCTCATCTGTTTATATATTTTTTAAGGTTAATTATTTAAAAAATTTTTTATTGGAGTTCAATTTGCCAACATATATCATCTGTGTATATTTCTTATCATCACCCACCAATGCTCTTACTTTGTTAGAGTCTTTCCTATACCCTGCGGAGTGTTTTCTGTTTCCCAGTGCCTGGAGCTACTATCTCCTCCATAAGATGAAATCAGGGGTGAGAAGAGAATTACAGAAAGTGCCACGATTCTATTCTTCTTAACTGCCCCCTGGCTTTCAGGTGGTTTCTCCCTACAACATAACTTGGTTTTCTTGCAATGCTCTTTTGCTTTCTGACTTTGTCCTCAGCTGCTATCTTAACCCTAATCAAGAGGCTCCGGAAGAAGAGACTCACAGTCATTCTTAAGGAATGGGTTCATCAAGAAGAATATTCATCCTCTGCAAAAGCAGTTTCTGGAAACATTTCCCCATTTAAAAAAAAAAAAAAAAAGACAACAGCAAAGAAGAGTCATCCAGGACACTTACCTCGTTGGCACAGAGAAGATACTCTGACAAATGATTTCGCAAAGCAAATAGACCACGCTTTGTTCTAAGAGGAAGACAAGGGAAAGCTGACTTTGATCAAGTGGCCTCAGCGCGAGACACAGCCGTTCGCCTGCCCCATCCCGGTGACAGCAGAGAGCGTCCCACTCGCTGGGCGTAAAAAGTTGTGCTGCACAGGAGCTGGAAACTTCCGTGATCTCAGGGGATCAGTGACGAATTAGAATACGGGCTTTGGATTCGAAGCGCATCGACGACTTCTGCCCCTTTCCCCACCCTCCTCGACGTCACAGTCCAGGCACAGCCTGGAACTTCGCGGAAGGCTTAAGCGGCTGCCCTTCCCGCGGCGGCCTGTAGAGGGCGCCAAAGCCACCGCGGCGTCGCAGGCGTTCTGCCGGCCGAACTCTCCATCAGGAGTCTCATTTTATTTTGTTTTATATTGTATTTCATCTCATCTCATTTCATTTCATTTTATTTATTCATGAGAGACACACACACAGAGAGGCGGACACACAGGCAGAGGGAGAAGGCGGCTCCCTGCACGGAGCCGGATGTGGGCCTCGATCCCAGAACCTCCGGATCAGGACCTGAGCCAAAGGCAGACGCTAACCCCTGGGCCCCCCAGATATCAGGACTCTTCTTGAGCCATCGCAGGAGTGGGCCGGAGGAGAAAGCAGTTTAGATGACTGTCACTCATCAAGTTCTTTCATGTCTAGAGCTCTCTAAACCCAGGAATGTGATTCTAAAATCCGGAATTTATAAGGGATTTAAGCAATGTCATCCTTTTAGAAAGAGTCAGCAGGAGGAGCTGGTAAAATGAGTTTGAGAAAGCCTAAAATTAGTTTTAAATATTAGCCTAGGGCACTAGAAAAAAAGAGTAATTACAGAAGCAACAATAGAATACTAAATAGGCACCATCTTTTTTTCTTTTCTTTTTTTCTTTTCTACTCTATTGAGTGGTTGGAAGCCAATAGAGTAGCCATCATAAATTCATTGAATAGTTATCGGGTCGGGAGCATCAAGGCAAATGCCCACAGGGGTCAGGAAAATAACTCAAAGGAGGAGAGGGCCTGGTACTGATTGACTGGAAAGCACATCTCTAGTCTGTAGCTTCAGAGTCTGGTGCTATTTGAGAGCATGAGCCCAAATTGCAATTTTAGGATCTTTTCAATAGCAAATGAAAATCCAAATTTTTATATGAAATCTTCTGTTTGTAACAAATTAATTTTTTCCTTTGAAAAGTCTTAAGCTCACAGAAAATTTGAAAGGACAGTTTTGTTAACAAACATCAGTGTATCCCTCAGCCATTAACCTCTTGGTACATTTTTCTTTCTCTCTTTACACACACACACACACACACACACACACACACACACACATCTGAGTGTAGTCTTTAGACACCAGGATGCCATCAGTATATTCCACTATGTATCTCACAGGAATAGGGGCATTCTCCCACACAATCACATTACCATTACCACACCTAGGATAACCGGCATAAATTCAATAATACCATCCAACATATCTGGTCTACTTTCAAATTTCTCCAGTTGTCTCCAAAATGTTATTATTTTTAAAAGATTTTATTTATTTATTCAAGAGAGAGGCAGGCTCCATGCAGGGAGCCCGATGTGGGACTTGATCCCAGGACTCGAGGACCATACCCTAGGCCAAAGGCAGGCACTAAACCGCTGAGTCACCCAGGTGTCCCCAAAATGTTCTTATCCAGTGGCATACCAGAGCTGGCTTATACAGAGAGAATGTGTGCGTCTCTTCCAGTATCGCAGTAGCTTGACATTGGTCAGGGTGGGAATATTTATAACATGGAAATTGGCAATTATGATAAGTCTGGGATCCTCACTCCCCAAGGCTAGTCTATTATTTATTTACACCCCCTTTTTTTATTTAACAGCTTTATTGAGGTATAATTGATACACAGAAAAACGCTACGTATATTTAATGAGTGTAATTTGATGAGTTTGGATGCATGTAGTACACTTGTGAAACCATCACCACAATCAAGATAATAAACATACCCATCACTTTCTGTAAGTTTCCTCATGCCCTTTTGTTTGTTTTTGGTAAGAATACTTGATGTAAAATCTACTCTTTTAACAAATTTTTATGGGCACAATATGTATTTTATTTATATGCACTATGTTGAAAGGCAGATTGCCAGAACTTATTAATCTTGCAGAACTAAAACTTCATATACATTGAATAACTCCTCATTTTCTCCTGCTCCCAGTTTCTGCTTCTTCGAGTTTAACTGTTTTAGAGAAGAATCGTACAGATTTGTCTTTTTTTTTTTTTTAATAGGCTTAAGGGCCAGAGTGGAGCCCAAAGTGGGGCTTGAATGCATGACAGAGAGATCAAGACCCGAGATGAGATCAAGAGTTGGAGGCTTAACCTACTGAGCCACCCAGGCACTCGCAGATTTGTCTTTTTGTGACTGGCTTATTTCACTTAGCATAATGTTGTCTCCAGGTTCATCAGTGTTGTCGCATATGATACGATGCTTTCTTTTTTCTTTTCTTTTTTTCTCTTTTCTTCTCTCTTCCTTTTTTTTTTTTACAATAAATTTATTTTTTATTGGTGTTCAATTTACCAACATACATAATAACACCCAGTGCTCATCCCGTCAAGTGCCCCCCTCAGTGCCCGTCACCCATTCACCCCCACCCCCCTCCCTTTTCCCCTTCCACCACCCCTAGTTCGTTTCCCAGAGTTAGGAGTCTTTATGTTCTGTCTCCCTTTCTGATATTTCCCACACGTTTCTTCTCCCTTCCCTTATATTCCCTTTCACTATTATTTATATGCCCCAAATGAATTCCCCAAATGAATGTGCCGAAAAATATTCCATTTTGGTAGTGTATAGCATATTTCCTTCATCCATTCATCTGTCAAGATCCCTATTTCAATTCTTTTGGATAAATATCCAGAAGTGGGATTGCTGGATCATATGGTCGTTCTACTTTTAATTTTTTAGGAACCTCCATGCTGCCCCATTTTATATTGCCACCATCAGTGTAAAAGGGTTCTATTTTCTTCACATCTTCACCAATACTTGTTACTTTTATTGTGTTTTTGATAATAGCCATCCTAACAGGTAATAATATTTCATTGTTGTCTTGATTTGCATTTCCCTGATGGTTAGTAATGTTGAGCATCTTTTTTAAAAAATATTTTGTTTGTTTATTCATGAGACACACAGAGAGAGAGGCAGAGACATAGGCAGAGGGAGAGGCAGGCTCCCTGTGGTGAGCCTGATGCAGGACTCAGTCCCAGAATCCCAGGATTGTGCCCCGAGCTAAAGGCAGATGCTCAACCCCTGAGTCACCCAGGTGTCCTGAGAACTTTTTAAATATATCTGTTGGGCATTTGTACATCATTTTTAGAGAAATTTCCATTCAAGAACTTTGCCCATTTTGTAATCAGTTTATTTGGGTCTTTTCTTCTTTTCTTTTCTTTTCTTTTCTTTTCTTTTTGTTGTTTTTACTATTAGGTTGTAGAAGTCTTACTTTGGATATTAACTCCTTGTTGGGTGTATGGTTTGCAAATATTTTTCCCATTCTGTAGGTTGTCTTTTCATTCTGTTGATTGCTTTCTTTGCTGTGAAGAAGGTTTTTAGTTTGATGAAGTCCCACATGTCTGTTTTTGTTTTTGTTGTCTGTGCCTTTGGTGTTATATCCAAGATATCATTGCTAAGACCATTGTCAAGAGGATTTTTTCCTATGTTATCTTTTAGGAGTTTTATATTTTTGGTCTCATGTTTAAGTCTTTAATCCATTTTAAGTTGATGTGTGTGTGTGTGTGTGTGTGTGTGTGTGTGTGTGTGTGGTGTGAGATAAGGGTCTGATTTCATTCCTGTGCAAGTGGATATCCAATTTTCCCAGCATCATTTGTCAAAGAGACTATCTTTTCCTCGTTGTGTGGTTTTGGCAGCCTTGTTGAAGATTAATTTCTGGGCTCACAACTCTGTTCTGTTGGTCTATATCTGTCTTGATGCTGGCACTATCTTGTTTTAATCACTGTAGTTTTGTTCTAACAGGGTTTTTTTTTTTTTTTTGAATCTTTAGGGTTTTCTCTATGTAAGATCATGTCATTTGCAAACAGATTAATTTACTTCTTACTTTACAACTTGGATGATTTTTATTTCTTTTTGTTGCCTAATTGGTCTGGCTAGGACTTCTAGTATTCTGTTGAATGTAAGTGGCAAGAATGAACATCCGGCCTTGTTCCTGATCTTAAAGGAAAAGTTTTCAGGCTTTTTTTTTTTTTTTTTTTTTTTTGCCATTGAATATGATGTCAGTTATGGGCTTTCATAAATGACCTTTAATATATTACGATGAATACCTTCTGTACCCAGTTTGTTGAGAGTTTTAGTCATGAAAGTGTATTGAATTTTGTCAAATGTTTTTTCTGCATCTATTGAGATGATTACGTGACTTTTATCCCTCATTTCATTAATGTGGCATATCACGTTAATTGATTTGCATATTTTGAACCACACACCACTCTTTATAGTTATAGTTTCCTAATTAAACAGACCATCAAAATTTACAAATTGCACTTAGCTGTGAGGTCTTTTTGGTTTGCCCTATTCTATGACAGTCTTCTAGGCTCCAAGAACCCAATTTAAGATGGGTCAGTATTATCTAGTTTGCTATTGCTGGAACTGTTCTTCCGAAACAGTCTTTTAATTAGTTTCTTTACTTTCATTTGTTCCCCTATCATTTATTCTCCAGAATTATCTTTTAAAATCATGAATCAGATCATGCTGCTCTGATATATAAAAGCATTTGCTGAAGAGAATGTGTGGTCAGGAAGTGTTTTTAAAAAAACAGGAATATCATGCCATATTCATATATTGTGGAGAATTGCCCAGGAAAGAGGGAAAGAACAACTTGGAAGAGAAATTGAACAAATTATAGGAGAGATGTTCTTGGGTAAGTGTGAAATGACGGAATCAGGACATTGGCAGGAATTGCCCTTCAGAGCATAGGTAGTCACCCTTAGTAACAGGAAAGAGTATATGGGCACACCTGCAGGTGGCTTGGGAAGTGTGGTGAGGGGAACCTGATGATGCTCTCTGCTAATTGTCACTATTTTCTCATCTGAGAGTGAGCTAAGAAGGAAGTGGTGGAGGATGTGGTGAGAGGAGACCGTATAAAATAGTCATCTTAGGAGATCAGATTGGGGAGGGAAGAAATTAGAACAACCTAAGAGGGTTTGGAAGCAGTAGTGTCGGCATGAATCGGAGAGTGATCAGTTAGGCAGCCGAGCAGCTGAATGTTTTTCCTCTGCTTAAGGTCAAGTGCTCAGGTGGAGGTTTGACGTCTGTAGTGAGTTGACTTTTGACCAGAGTTGGAGTCCTGCCATATGACTATGTGAACGATAGGGGGCAGTGAGTTGCATGCACATGCAAGCTTGATATTACCGAATCACAAAGTCTAGATTTTTTTTTTCAACATAGTGATTTGATGATTACATACATTGCAAAATGCTCACCATAGGCATAGTTATACAAAGTTATTATGATATTATTGATTGTATTCCTCATCCCGTACCTTTTTTATCCTCATGACCTACTTATTTTATAACTGGAAGTTTGTAGCTCTTAATTCCTTTCTCCTATTTTGCCTATCCTCCCACCTCTCTGCCCTGTATTTATGAGTCTGTTTCTGGATTTTGTTTTGTTTCTTTGTTGTTGTTTTGTCTTGTTTATTTGTTATTTATTTATTTATTTTTATTTTTTTTTTAAAAGATTTTATTTATTTATTCATGATTGTCACACACACACACACACACAGAGAGAGAGGCAGAGAGAGAAGCAGGCTCCATGCAGGGAGCCCGACGTGGGATTCGATCCCGGGTCTCCAGGATCGCGCCCTGGGCCAAAGGCAGGCGCCAAACTGCTGCGCCACCCAGGGATCCCTATTTGTTATTTAGATTCTACATATAAGCAAAATCATATGGTATTTGTCTTTTTCTACAGTCCCTACATTCCTTTAGATGCATTCCAGTGAATTTATTGAACTCTCAACTCTTTTATGGCCTTCATGAGTAGACATCTCATCCCTTTCTCTCTTTACCCCCATCTTGTAAAAAGAGCATAAAAGACCACTGGAAATAATCAATTTCTAGGTTTTTTCTTTCTTTTTATTTCTAATCAGCTGATACCATAACAACATCATTTTAGTACAACCAAATCTTTTGTTAATTAGGGGGTTTTATTTGAGGCCTATGAAATGGTTTATATGAGAGAGAGATATGAATGCTCAGAGTGCTGCCGTAAACAACTCTCTTTGTAAAATGAACATGGAACTTCCCAGCAGCCTTCAAATGCACAGAAATCATGATTATCTTGCTCTAGCACTGGGAGCAGGTGGAGCTGGGAGAGGCCCAGGAATACCAGTGGTAGCCTTGGGATCAGCCAGGGAAGGATGGGAGGTGGCCTTCACCACTTGAATATAGTTCAAGGCTGTGAGGGTCATGATGTGGGAATGGAGGGACCAGAGCACTGTAAATCTACTATGTGCATCTGACAGGCCATCTGGGTACTTCTTATAGGAAAATTAGGAAAATGGCCATTAGCAAAGCCAGAAGGCTTAAGAGTTTAAGCAAGCTTGCAAAGGGAGTTGGGGATTCTTGTACAATTCGAGTTTTGGTGACTTTGAATGTTCGATCCCATTGAGTCAAGATCGCATTTCTGGCTCCTTTCCATTTCCCTGGGCCAGTCAAGCGGAACTGGTACGGTGTGCATGGGCCAAAGAAGATGGTCAAAGCCAGACGTGGGTCCGTCAGGAGCAATGAGAATAGGTTGGGTTTTGCATTGATATTGGTCAGGAGTTCATCTATGTATGTGATGTAATCTGATTGTAAAGCTTTGCAGTAGCACAAGCCAAACCTTTATAAAAGGAAAATTGGGGATAAAGAAGACAAAAAGATAAAATAATGATAATTCAGAACAAGAAAAAGTGCCAAGAGTAAACAGTGACAATAGAAAATTTGAAACGGTTTGTGTATTCTTCCCTCAAAGCCCACAGCTGTCTAATGGTTTTGTTGTTGTTGTTGTTGTTTAAATGTATGAGTTCCTTGACAAGATACTCTATAGGCATGGTGCTCCACATGCTCATAATGCAGCTAGTATTTCTTTAGTTCTTTTGTCAAATAATTAGCAACTTCTAGAAAAAATTTTTTAAATAAATAATTTCACTCTTCCTAAATTTTTCTAAAACTCAATTATTGTTAGATTTTTATAATGTGAAAGTCCACAAGAACCCCTAATGCTGGTATCAGGCCCCAAAATCACTGACTGACCTATGTGACAAGCCTTTCCGTTGTGCACTTCTTTTTTTTTAATTTTTAAAAATTAATTAATTAATTAATTAATGATAGTCACAGAGAGAGGCAGAGACACAGGCAGAGGGAGAAGCAGGCTCCATGCACCGGGAGCCCGATGTGGGATTCGATCCCGGGTCTCCAGGATCGCGCCCTGGACCAAAGGCAGGCGCTAAACCGTTGTGCCATCCAGGGATCCCCCCATTGTGCAGTTCTAATTAATTATCTATGTTATAGCAGAATTCCGTAATGGAGATCAAATCGTATTCCAGGTTGAGGGTGAAATAGAGACATCTAGAATGTTTTTATTATTTTGGGATTTAGCGCTTTGACAAGGATAGAGCAACATGAAGTTTGAAATTATATATAAATTAGAGAAGTGATAAAAATTCTTAAATGCAGTGACTTTCAAACTTTCTTTTGGTCTCAGAAATCATTTTTTAAGTGAAAATTTTTATTAAAGCCCAAAACAGATAAACAGTAAATCAGATAAAACCAGGGATGTTTTAAATGGTTTAGGAGTGAGAATGGGTGGAGGGGGAGGCTAAGACTCCCTTCTTTGCTGGCCACCTCCCCTCTGTAATCCCTGGCCCTTGAGTACCAGTCAAAGAGCAGAGATAAGTGGAAACCTCTCCTCTAGGGGACAGGGTCAACAAAGTTATTCTGACAAAATGCCAGATGGTAAGTACATTAGGCTTTGAGGGCCATATTAAGGTCTTTGTCTCAACTACTCAACTCCCCTGTTGTAACTCAAAAGCAGCTATACACAATCTGTAAGTGAATAAGTGTGGCTATGTTCTCATAAAACTTTATATTTGGCCACTGTGGTTTAGGTTTCATATAATTTTCACATATCATAAAATATCCTTCTTTTATACCACCCATTTAAAAACATAAAAGAAAAATTCAAGTTGTCGTCAGATTTGGCCCTCAGGCCATAGTCTGCAGAATCTTGCTCTAGAGTAGCAATCTGAATAAAACAATAGAGCTGGATACGGATTTGTTGAATGAATGAGTAAGCAGACCCTTCTGGCGTCAGAGGGAATGAACACAGCTCTTTGATTATGAATAAGGTGTGGAATAATGTATCTGGGAGATGAGAGTTCATTATATTTGGTTTTGAATCCAGATTCCATGTGGCATTGGATAATCATGGTCTGAAGTGACGATCTGGGGACACTTAAACTTCTCAATTCCCTTTGTTCCCTCTTCCCTTAACAGGCTATCCTAGATTTTCCCCCCCTAAATCTCAGGTGTTCTTTTTCCTCCAGTGTAACTCACCTCTGTCTGCTATTGTTCTACCAGTTTGAGTTATGAATCAAAAAAGATGTGTAAGTGGATGACTTGGTTAACTTACCCACTGGGTTTGTTTTCTTTTCTTGCGTTAACTTCCTCTGTCATGGCACTTTGTGGTGGTAACTTATTTATACCTATGAAATATACAAACAAGAAGGACAATTTAACTGCTTTCATGGGTGAAGATGCTTTACTACTGCTCATCTTTTATTTTTAGTACCCAATGACTTGTCTGTTCTTCTGGCAATAAATGTTAGAAGCCTATATGAATTGGTGGTATATAACGCTACCTGGTAATAATGCTATCACCCAAAAAGTTGTAAACATATGGTCATCTCACTACTTATTTAATACAACAAAACCTCACAATTGAATTTTCTTACTCAATTGAAATTTTACATTTTCATTGAACCTGTTGAATCAGTGAAAATAACAGGTAGACACAACTTCTATTTTGTGGCCCCTGATTTATCTTTTGTGCTGGTAATGGCTAAGATTCATTACAATAGCATAATTCCATAAAGAATAGAATGAATCCTGCTTTTAAAGATTCTGGGGTGTTAGATAGGAGCTGGGGATGGTCTCAAAATTTCCAATATCCCAAATAACATGGCAAACCAAAGACATGTGCCCCGTAGTTTCTCATGCACATACCTTTCAGGACTCGAACAGCCCATCGTGCTTGTGTTTCTCCTGTGGGTATCATGGAGCCTAAGGGTTTGATGAGGCCAATGACAGCCAGGGTTGGCTTTGGCAGATGCACAGGGAAGATGTACTTGTACAGCGATGCCTGGCCATTTTCAACTTTGACTACAGTCTCATCAAGGAAGGGGAAAGCAAAGGTGTATCCAGTGGCAAAGACGATGATATCAATGGGCTCTTCCTTTGGGGTGTTGTTAAATACAACAGAATTTTCCTTCACCTCCTTTATGCTTGGCTTTATGAGCACTTTTCCTGTGATGATACAGCCTGGAAGCTCATCATTTAGCACAGGCTCTCTCAGCTGTATCCTAAACAGAAATGTGGGCAGGGAAGAGATCTGCCAGTGACCAGTGTGGCCAGCTCTCCCTCCCCCTTCCCTTCTCTTCTTCATTCTGGGACTCTCCCCTTGTCCAGGCAGGAGGTGCCAGTCATGGGAGAAGTTACCTCTATGGGAGGGATTCATGCATGTCCAAGAAGAATGATGAAATGTGCTTGCCATTTACTAGAGTTTGGAAGCCTGTAGAGAAGGGGGTCAGAGCTTTCTCTGGCTCCTCTTTCCCTTGCTGAATTTCAGCACTCAGTTATCACTGTCATTAGAGATAGGGCAGTGCTGAAGGACTACAGGGGAAGCTGGGGACTTCTACATCTGCTGAGGACTCCAGGGAGGTCTCTCCTCCTGGGAAGCAATTGTACAAAGAAAGCATGCATGTGTTTAATAGGAACAAGGGCAGGATTATCATCTTATGCCTATGCCTTTGGAATCACTAAGCAAATGCTTTGTGAGATGATTTTAAATAAGCTGAGCCATTTTGAGCTTATGGTGAATGCATGGAAAGAGACGGTGTGTCAAAGTGGAAAGAATACTAGAATAGGTGGGAGGAAGGGTGGCTTCTTGTCCTAATGTTTTTTCTTAACAGAGCTTGAGAAAGTCATTTGGTCCCAACTGGCTTTTATTCATCTGTAAAATAGGGTTACTGACACTTGCCATCCTTAGTTCATTGGGGAGGATGAAGAGCATATGAAATAGTATATATGCAAAAACTTTGGAAATGATAAATGATTAAATCCAAGAGTGAAGGGATTATAGTTCTTTAGGCTCATTTCACATCTTCTAAATTTATGTGATTAAATAAAATTCTTTATGGTCCCACAGCTACCATCCAGGTTAGACAAAGCTATGGTAGACACAGCTCTGGTGCCAAGAATCAGAACACTTGAGGGGCTTGGAGGTAGGAGGTGGAAGAGGGCAGGTAAGTTTTCCTTCATATTCAATCAAGTTGTTGTGTTATTGCCTGATTTGGATATTTCAATAGAAGGATCAAGGTTCCTTCTTCCTAATAGCCCTCAGCAGATACACTATATTTACCTGTCTTCTGGTACTAAGCCATAATTTGCATGGTTGAACCAGCTGTTCATCTTCCTTGCCATCAACCACGTCACAACTGGAGTTGGGAGAGCATTTCTGAACATGTTCTGAAATCGAGTCATGAACACCATGTCCCATGGGTACCCTGAGTCAAAGACTCGGCTCATCACCCATGCCCCTCCAGTGGTGCTGAGGAACACCTGGAAGCAATCAAAGAAGCCACTCAGTTTGACACACTGCACAGGGTTGGCTTTGCCAGAAATTCAGGAAGTCTCATGATTAGAATGATTTTGAGGGTCTGCCACCCTCAAAATACATCCTCAACAAGATAGTTTTGGCTCTTCCCTCTCCCGTTTTAAAGTTATTCTTTTGATATCATGGTTTGAGTATCTAGAGTATTAAAATGCCTGAGAACATATAATTGAGAACTTATTGTCTGCCAGACACAATGACAGTGAATGAGATACTGTGACAACCCAGGGGAATTGAAAGTCTCATGTGAAAAACAATGAGCAGGTGGTTACAATTTTGTAGGTAATAAGAACAGGGCATGGCAGCAGTTGAAAGTCATCTACAAAGAGTTTCAGTAGAAACCATTGTTTGAATTGACAATAAAGTTCAGTAATACAATTAGTGAATTCTTTTTTTTTTTTTGTTTTACTTTACAGATTGACTGAGTTTACCAGCTGACTAAGTTTGAAATTTCCAATAATTAGAGAAATATAAATAATAATATGCTACCCACATATAGTGGTCATAGTCGGTGAGACTGTGTTAATTTTTATTTCAGGACCTCCTTTCCCTTCTTTTAGGATAACTCCACCAAACTGCTAAATCTCTCCAAATCAATCAACCAATCAGGTTCCTTTTTGAAAGTCCTCAAAAGGAATATTAAAGTCACACACTCCCAATCCTTTTTCTTCATGGCTATTTTCACTCTCACTGTTAGTGACCTAATTATCTATACTTATTTAGTTGGTGTCTGTGCCCCCCCATGACTCTATGCTTCATGATGTCAGAAATCTTGTTTTTACTGTGTTCTTCAGTGTATCCCTAGTGCCTGGCACCACATTTTGCACATCAGAAGCCAACAACTAATCTGTATTTGTTGAGGAATGTTAATTACAATTATTACATAAATTCATACTAGGGAGAGACCACTGTGTTGGGGTGAGATAGTTGGGGATGTACATGGATTGTAGTAAAGGAGAAAAGGCACCAGAGAAGGGAGGAGTATGGTATGAGCAAAGGGGAAAACAGACGCAGAATCAGAAAGGGCTCAAAGTAGTGGGGGATAAAGATGAAATGGCAGATTTGAACCAGATTAAGGAGAACCCTATAATGCAGGGCTGATCCATCTGCAATTTATTATTTGTATTTTCTTTTGTGTTGCTTATTTTATTATTTTAGTAAAATGAGTTTCCCTGCACATTTTGGCAGGAGCATGGAGCCAGCATAGCTTTCTTAGCTTTCACTGTTTTTGCAAAGTGATCAAAAGTGGCCTGTGCTTTCTCAGATCTGCTTCCTCTGCTGCTCTCTCCCACTTTTTATTTTTTTGGTTGAGTATAATTGACTTTTTTTTTTTTAAGTAAGGGGAGTTATTAGAAGTTTTTAAACATGAGAGCCTCATAATGAAAGGTGGCTTCTCAGAGGATTTGTTTGTTGGTGTTAGGCTATCTGTATGGATTGCCACGTGTGGGAGGAGGGACTGGGCATTTATGGATGTGGGTAGTATTAGGAACAGGTGCTTTGAGTCAGAGGGACTTGTACTTGAAGACTGGCTCTGCCGTCTGCTAGTGGCACAACTTCAAGCATGCTACTTAGCTTCTATAAGCCTAAGTTCCTTCATTTATAGTCAAGGGTACCGATATGATAGTACCTACTCCAGTGGCTTCTTTTGATGACTGGTTGAGATCATGCAGTAAAGCATTTATTGAAGTGCTTGACACAGAGGAAGCCCCAGTAAATATGAATTATTTCTACAATTATTATTAGGAGGATAGTGCAGTAGCCTTACTGTGAGGTAGTATGGACCTGCTGAGGGTAGTGGTGGTTAACAAGGAAAGGAGGAAGCAAATGGGAAATCTTAGCAAGGAAAAGGATAGGATTTTTTTCACCTATGGGATTAGAGAAGACAAAGGTGTCTCCTGTAGCTCTTGTTGGATGACTGGTAACATGACAAAAATAGGAAGTCAGAGAAGTTGGTCTTGGAGGAAAAATGACACTTCAAATTTGCAGTAAAATTTATAAACATGTAAGAAAAAAACCCTTGAAAAATCTGTTTTTTGCATGTGTGTGCTTTAAGCATATTTCTTTCTTTTATCATTTTTCACTGTTTGCCTGAGGCACGCACCTTAAGATAAAGCTCTTCATTAAATAACATGAAGAATGGTACCTTTTTTGCCAGGCGGCTGGTCTCTACAGCAATGTCTGTGCCTGAATTCCCCATTCCAATCACAAGGACTCTCTTGTCCTTAAATATATCTGGATGTTTATACTGTCGGCTATGAAAGTATTGGCCTTTAAATGTATTTATACCTATAGAAAAAGAAAGTCAAATAAGGAATTTTACAGAATCAGTGAATGAAACACAAATATTGTTTCCTTAATAATTTCCTTTTGATGGATTATTTTGGTTGTTTTTAATAGCATACTCAGTTTTAAGAAAATCCAAAATATGAATACATGACTTTCTATGAAGACATAGAAATTAGTGATTGTTTATTTAATGGAGGTACTCCATTTAAAAGTTGGTAGAAATCAACAGGACAGTAATATTGTATTTATTAATATTTGATTATATAGAACTTTCACAAGCAAGGAGCAAGAGCAGAGAAGTTAAAGGAAACTATGAATCAGTTCCTCTATTCAGCAAAATTTTTTTTGGCATCTATGTGCTTGGTACTGTGCTAGTTGATATTAGTGAAATAAGATAAATGAAATGTGGTTCCTATTCAAAAAGATCCATATGGTTTGGGGGAAATTCATTGATAGTTCACTGTGGTGACTGACTATAACTCAGGCTGAGTTTGCTGAGTCAGCAAGAGTTGGCTCAAAGAAAAAGGGATTATGTTAGTCACACTGGGGTTTAGATCTACTGTTTTAACTGGAGAGGGAGAAATTAAGGAGTCAATCCCATTTACAATTGCACCCAAAAGCATAAGATACCTGGGAATAAACCTAACCAAAGAGGTAAAGGATCTATACCCTAAAGGATCTATACCATAAAAAACACTTCTGAAAGAAATTGAGGAAGACACAAAGAGATGGAAAAATATTCCATGCTCATGGATTGGAAGAATTAATATTGTGAAAATCTCTATGCTACCCAGGGCAATTTACATGTTCAATGCAATCCCAATCAAAATACCATGGACTTTCTTCAGAGAGAACAAATAATCTTATTTTTTTAAAGATTATTTATTTATTTATTCATAGACACACACACACACACACACACACAGAGAGAGAGAGAGAGAGAGAGAGAGAGAGAGAGGGAGCAGGCACCATGCAGAGAGCCTGACGTGGGACTCGATCCAGGGTCTCCAGGATCACGCCCTGGGCTGCAGGCGGCACTAAACCGCTGCGCCACCAGGGCTGCCCTAGAACAAATAATCTTAAGATTTGTGTGGAATCAGAAAAGACCCCGAATAGCCAGGGGAATATTGAAAAAGAAAACCAGGGGCATGCCAGATTTCAAATTGTACTACAAAGCTGTGATCATTAAGACAGTGTGGTACTGGCACAAAAACACATAGATCAATGGAACAGAATAGAGAATCCAGAAATAGGCCCTCAACTCTATGAAACTAATACTGGACAAAGCAGGAAAGACTATCCACTGGAAAAAGGACAGTCTCTTCAATAAATGGTGCTGGGAAAATTGGACAGCCACGTGCAGAAGAATGAAACTAGACCATTCTCTTACACAAAGATAAAATGGATTAAAGATCTAAATGTGAGACAAGAATACATCAAAATCCTAGAGGAAAACACAGGCAACACTCTTTTTGAATGTGGCCACAGCAACTTCTTGCAAGATACATCCATGAAGGCAAGGGAAACAAAAGCAAAAATGAACTATTGAGACTTAAGATAAAAAGCCTCTGCACAGCAAAAGAAACAGTCAACAAAACTAAAAGACAACCTACAGAATGGGAGAAGATACTTGCAAATGACCTATCAGATAAAGGGCTAGTATCCAAGATCTATAAAGAACTTATGAAACTCAACAGCAAAGAAACAAACAATCCAATCCTGAAATGGGCAATAGATATGAACAGAAATCTCACAGAGGAAGACATAGACATGGCCAACAAGCACATGAGAAAATGCTCTGCATCACTGGCCATCAGGGAAATACAAATCAAAACCACAATGAGATACCACCTCACACCAGTGAGAATGGGGAAAATTAACAAGACAGGAAACAACAAATGTTGGAGAGGATGTGGAGAAAGGGGAACCCTCTTGCACTGTTGGTGGGAATGTGAACTGGTACAGCCACTCTGGAAAACTGTGTGGAGGTTCCTCAAAGAATTAAAAATAGAGCTACCCTATGACCCAGCAATTGCACTGCTGAGGATTTACCCCCAAAGATACAGATGCAGTGAAACGGCAGGATACCGTACCCCAATGTTTCTAGCAGCAATGTCCACAATAGCCAAACTGTGGAAGGAGCCTCGGTGTCCATCAACAGTGAATGGATAAAGAAGATGTGGTCTATGTATACAATGGAATATCACTCAGCCATTAGAAATGACCAATACCCACCATTTTCTTCGACGTGGATGGAACTGGAGGGTATTATGCTGGGTGAAGTAAGTCAATCAGAGAAGGATAAACATTATATGGTCTCATTTGGGGAATATAAAAAATAGTGAAAGGGAATAAAGGGGAATGAGGAAAATGAGTGGGAAATATCAGAGAGGGTGACAGGACATGAGAGACTTCTAACTCTGGGAAACGAACAAAGGGTAGTGGAAGGGGAGATGGGCGGGGGGATGGGATGACTGACTGGTGACGGGCACTGAGGGGGACACTTGGCAGGATGAGCCCTGGGTGTTATGCTATATGTTGGCAAATCGAACTCCAATAAAAAATATACAAAAAAAGTACAAAAACAATAAAATGAGTATTGATATCATTTGCAGGTCATATATAGATTGTGAATCCTCCACTGGACTCCTATAAAACTCTTTTCATTCCTTCTTTACAGGCTACATACCCTGTGAGTGCCAAATAAATTCAGTGTACTCTCTATGTCAATTTTCTGGATTCTTGGAGTGACCCTGTACCAGGCACTCCTCCCTGGCAGTTTGGAGTAATTTTCCCTATCAGGGATTTTCTGTGTGTACAAGAACTGAGAAAGGATTGGGTTGTCTTGTCCATTTTTAATTGTTCAAGCAGAAGCTGTTGAGCCTTTCTCAGGGATGTTGGAGAATAGTTCCTTGTATAGGGAAGAAGCCTGGACTTGGTGATTTTCGATTCAATGATTCTATTCCATGGCAGTGTTCAGGATGTACTTTATTCTGACTTGACTTGAATAAGGTCTGGGGGCCATTGGAAGTGTGAGTTTATTGTGAGATGAGCCTTGAGATCATTCCAGGCCATATTTAGATGATAAAAATTTCCTAAAGTTTTAACTTTTTGAAAACTTATTGCAGATAAAATAAACCAAACCATTGCATCTTCTATTCCCTCTGTATTGTAATCTAATGAAAATTTGATATAGATTAACATGAATCATGGTTGCAAAAACCAGATATGGAAGCTGAAACCCAAAGATGACTTAACTTGACTCCCTAGATTCTTCTCCCTGTTGACTACTGACCTAGTGCCATATACTTCTGGTCTAGCTAAACTTTTATAGAACAAACAAACAAAAATCACATTACTTTTCCCTTTATTCATTGATTGACCTTTGTGGCCTCTAAACTCAGCTTTGGTTGTATGCTACCACTGAAGCTAACAACTTGTGTAAGCATTGTGTGTCTTAGAACTTTCTGAATGTTACACATCACTTAAGGAGTGACACTGAACCTCAGGTGAAAAATAAAATTGCTTGCTAGTTATTTATTCTACTTTTTGGCACTTACAGGTTGTTTGGAACAAATGAAAATCAAAAATTGGGAGAAAGTGCTGGTTAGAAAAAAAATTCCTTTTACCTTACAACTTTATTTAATGGAGGAACTGTAAAAATTCATTCCTGGACCAAGCCAGTAGCAGGATGGCTCCCATAAGACAAATTAAGGTCAATTTCAGAAAATGATGTACCTGGAAAAGAGTCCAGTGGCAAATGTGGGTTAGTAAGGAAACCAGTGCAGACCATGACAGCATCAAAGATGGCAGACTCTTGCTTTCCTTCATGCTGAGTGACTACCTCCCATTGGCCGGTGACAGTAAAATCTGGGCATTTTGTTACTTTGCAGACTTTAGTCTGAAAAAAGAATCATAGTCACAATTGTCAAGTTTCTAGTAAGGGCTTTCTGGCCAGTGTACCAGTTGACATTTCAAATGTTCTAGAGCACAGACTAAACATAATTAATAAGCATAAACTTAGAAATTGAATTGAATTATCAGATTAACCATTATTTTCTAAATGGAAGTATTCTAAGCTTAGAGTTGTGGTGGAGTATTTACGGGAAATGATGAGACCCAAAAAGTTTTAGTGATTTGCTCCAATTCTCACAGTAAGAATCAAGGTCTTCTGATGTCTTTTTCATTATTCTTTCTGTTGT
This sequence comes from Vulpes lagopus, assembly GCF_018345385.1. NCBI lineage: Eukaryota > Metazoa > Chordata > Mammalia > Carnivora > Canidae > Vulpes > Vulpes lagopus. The sequence goes on along the minus strand of NC_054824.1, from coordinate 158,604,899 downwards.
AAGAAAGAATATTTCATTATTCTTTCTGTTGTACACCTAGAGCTGTACTTTAATAGGGGCATGGATAATATAAATTGAAAATATAAATTTGGTCTTGAGTATCTTACCTTATGAAAGGTCCTATAGAGTATATTGCCGAAATTTTCCCAGATTCAGAGAATGATTGAGAAATGCTAATTTTATGGCCTCAATGTTCTGGGAGAAGTCCAAATTTCAGTCTATTTTTTGTTTTAATCAAGTACGTATATATTAATGGGTGTGAGGTTCTGATTAACAAAATATATAAAATAAATGTATAAGTCAAACTTAAGGCATAAATGCTCCACTGGCCAAGAGACTTTGCTGCCTTTCTTTTTCAGTTTTCAGAGAAGACAGGGTGTCTCAAGTCTTTCCTAATGGGGTCAGTATTTGGATAATATTTGAAGTGCTTGTTGGATTCCAACATTGGTATTAGGAAATCTTCCTTTTTTAAATAAAAGTTTGCAATTAGTTAAAAATTAATTAGTTTTTTTTTTTAAAAGATTTTATTTATTTATTCATGAGAGACACAGACTGAGAGAGAGGCAGAGACGCAAGCAGAGGGAGAAGCAGGCTCCACGCGGGGAGCCCAATGTGGGACTCGATCCCGGGACTCCAGGATCACGCCCTGGGCCGAAGGCAGGCGCCAAACCGCTGAGCTACCCAGGGATCCCTTAATTAGTTTTTAAATAGAATTTACTTTCATCTTAAAAATAAGAACTGTTTGTAACGAAAAATTTGGAATGCACAGAGAGGAAAGAAATCTCTTATAGACAGCTACTTTATGTAGTTTCTTAAAACTTTGGTGAACATCTAGTTTTAAACATTTTTTCAATTATTTTATTTTTTAAAATGGTTTTATTTATTTATTCATGAGAGACAGAGAGAGGGAGCTCCCACTGAGCAGGGAGCCTGATGTGGACTTGATTCCAGGACCCTGGGATCATGACCTGAGCTGAAGACAGACGCTTAACTGACCGAGCCACTCAGGTGCCCTTCAATTATTTTAAAACAGGCTTGGGGCAGCGTGTAGTAAAGGAGTGCTTCAGATTCAGAAACTCTGATGCATTAAAAAATATTTCTGTGGATCATGTCCATTCTCTGTGGTAGTGCTTCACTTTTACTGTGTGCCTTGCAAAATAAGGAAGTAGAATAAAATACTCTTTGGAAAACTGGAATACTTTTATTTTCTTCCAGCTTGATTGAAAGATAACTGGCATACAACACTGTATAAATTTATTTTATTTTATTTTTTAATAATAAATTTATTTTTTATTGGTGTTCAATTTGGCAAGATACAGAATAACACCCAGTGCTCATCCCGTCAAGTGCCCACCTCAGTGCCCGCCACCCAGTCACCCCCACCCCCCCGCCTTCCTCAAATAAGTTTAAAGTATATGACATAATGATCTGATATATGTATATACTGCAAAATAATTACAACAAGCAATTAGTTTAGTTTATATCCATTACCTTGCATAGTCATAATTCTTTTTCTTGTGATAAGAACTTAAGATCTACTCTCTTAGCAACTTTCAAATATACGACACAGTTAACTATATATTAAGCATGCTATACGTTATATCTCCAGAATGGATTTATCTTATATCTGGAATTCTGTACCTTTTGACCACCTAACCCATACCTCCCAACCCCCACCATTCACCTCTGGCAACCACCAATCTGTTCTGTTTCTATGAATTTGTTGTTTTAGATTTCATATCCAAGTGAGATCATACAGTATTTGTCTGGCTTATTTCACTTAGCATAATACTCTAAAGGTCCATCCATATTGTTGCAAATGGCAGGATTTCCTCTTTTTTCATAGCTAACCAACCTTCCAGTGTGTGTGTGTATGTGTGTGCCACATTTTCTTTGTCCACATACCCATTGATGGACACTGAGGTTGTTTCCGTGTCTTGACTATTGTAAATAATGCTGCAATGAATGTGGGGGTGCAGATAGCTCTTTAAGATAGTGGTTTCATTTTGGTCAGTACTTTTAAGGTTGTGAATATGAATCTTATTTGCTACTAGTTTTGGTTATTCATGTTGCTTAGGAATTTATTACCATCCCCATCGGTAGCAGGGAGAGGGGGAGATCTAGGAGAAGGACAATACATGGATTTTCATGTTTCCTGGAGAGGAAAAGAAGGGGGGAAAGAGAGTGTATTCATATGCCCCCGTCCTTCTACCTTTTTCCTGTCTCTGTTCTTGGAAATGGGAAGGGAGGTGGGTAAAGCATCTGAAAAGAACAATATTCAAAGATTTTTCTATTCCCAAGGATATCTAGAAAATATTTCCTTCAAATAGAAAAGATTTCCTTCAAATAAACATGGCACAGGTTTATTCTTATAAAGGGATACTCAAGAAGAGAATACCTAGGTACTGGTAGAAGTGATCAGTGTCCCTATGTGCTTTGGTCCCAAGTTGAGAATGTGGTTTGATATTTTTAGGTCTCTTTGGATACTTGGATTAAATTATTACAAACCAAAAATTTATACACATGAACCCTTACAGAAAGTATCCACCTCCACATTTACTTAGGGTAGTTATGAGTACCAGACGAAAAGGAATCCAGCTAGGTGTCATCAATCTTGCCAGTTCCTGATCTTGTCTACAGAACCAAGGGCTAGGCTATTGAGAGAAATGGGAAACAGGCAATACTTCCTGACTACTGACTGATGTTTTGTGTCTTACCTTGAATCGAATGCATTTCAGAAGGCTGAACCGGTTTGCATACATTTTGAGATATTCCAGGAATTGAGAATTTGGCACATAGTTTGGATAATCTTCTGGGAAAGGAAAGTCTGAGTAACAAGACATCTCCTTGCAGCTGTTGGAAACCACGGACTTGTAGAGGCTGGCTCTGCCTTCTTCAACATGTTCCTGTACAAACAATGTAAGCATGTGAGTGTGTATGCATGTGTGCATGTGTGCGCACACACATGGAATGGATGTTCGTATTTAGACATTTCAAACATTGACAAAGATTAAGGTTACCCTTTCTAATGGGATTTGTTATCCTGCCCTGGAGGTAGGGTGAACACTGAACACTGAGTTTTATTATCAGAATTGCGATTTCATTCATTACATGTTAACAAATAAGCCCAGGATGGACTCACCTGTCCAGCTTCACATGGCATTACTGCGAAATACAGGAAAATATGGAGATAGATCAGAGCCAGAAAGTAGTATCTGGACTATGGATTGTTGCTAGGTATTTTGGTTTCACAGGGTGTTGTCGAAAGGATTATGGAGAAGGGGGTGCAGATTATGAAGACCGCACAACCATGTACATAGTGAAACACTCATTTCCCCCTCCCCCCATTTTGACCTGAATAACTGGTAAATATCAATATCTCAGACAACTACTGCCAGGTTGAGTAATAAGCAGTTTTGGTATATTTAGATATTTAGTCTTTAATATACACTGCCTCTGTCTTTTGGATGTATTTTGGAGGATGTTCTGAGTTTAATGGGAAATGTGGCTCTTAGTATTTTAATATTATTTGCCATTTTGGTTATGCATAGTTCTTCATTTTTTTCCTGTGATACAAAAATTAATTTTATTTGTGTGAATAAATGGAAAGATGAACATAAACTTCACACATGTGGAGGAGGGCTCATTTTGTTCCCTCAAAGGATGTGAATCTAGATCTGCCTGAAATGTATAGTGACTACAGAGAGCCAAAATTATGAACATATATTTGTGGTTTGAATTAATGTTACTGATCTCATCAACTAATGGGTTCACTATATCTTTTTTTTTAAACTTTTTTTAAAAAATTTTTTATTTTATTTATGATAGTCACCCAGAGAGAGAGAGAGAGAGAGAGAAAGAGGCAGAGACATAGGCAGAGGGAGAAGCAGGCTCCATGCACCAGGAGCCCGACGTGGGATTTGATCCCGGGGCTCCAGGATTGCGCCCTGGGCCAAAGGCAGGCGCTAAACCGCTGCGCCACCCAGGGATCCTGGGTTCACTATATCTTGCTTGTCTGTGGCCCCGCCTCTGACTTGTCCAGAATAAATCTAGAAAAACTTACACTCAAGAGCCTAAGAGAGTTGGTTGTAAAATAGACTTTCCATACAGGCCTCCAGCCTCCACTTGAGTTAGGGGACGGAAGTGGGCTCTTTGCCAATGTATCTCTTTTCTTTTTAAAGGTTGCCACATCCTCTCCCACCCCAACGATTTCCATTGCAACCTTTATCTGTTTCCTCTTTGCCTGAGGCTGTGGTCACTGGGAGAGACAGAGTTATGCACCTCTGAGGGATGAATTAAGATCAGTGGTTTATAATCTCTGTAATCTTTGGCATGTCTCCCTATTTGGAAATGGAAGTGGTCTCCACATGTGTTTTCTGGGGTTTCTGCTGATTGCTGGTCCAATTTTGCATGATGACCCCTGATACCCAGAACAGGCACTAAGGATCCCCCTGTGGGCTTTCTGGTAAGTACAGCCCCTGCTAGAGCAGATACTTTAATTTGCAGGTTTGGAATTGGCCACCTGGTTTGAGTGCAGAGACACATCTAACTAGCCTTGGGTGTGTGTGTGTGTGCATATGCATGTGCATGCACGGAGATAGGAAGAGGAGGATTGGATGCCTTTAGAAAGCTCAGGAGGTTCATAGCATGTTAGAGCTGGAAGGCCCCGTTAAGGTCACCTCACTTAGGGATTTCCTCTCAGGTGTCAGAGGTATCTCAGAGTGGTCCAGTCATCTCAAGAGGCCACTGTGTCAAGAAAGGGCTGCAGAATGAAGGTGGGTGGTTTCTCCTGCTTCCCGGCCCCCTAGCTTTTTTTCAACCTGGTTTCAAGTTCTCATTTAATACATGAAACAACGGGGCTGGAATGCCTTGTTAATTGGGCAGCTGCTGGATCACCCTCTTTGCCATCCTTTAGATGTCCTGTCATGGGCTTCACAATATGTGTTCACCACTGCCCCTATTTTTCTTACTTTTCCACACCCTTAAGCCCTACTCCTTCTTCACCCTCCACAGATGCTGCATTTTCCTGATAGCATTGCAGGGACTGACTTCGGAGATCATGCATCTTCCTTCCTCTCTACCTCAATGTTTTTCTTCATGTTCACTTTTCCTCCCCCCCACATTCCCCCCACCATCTTAGAGGAGGTTGTGCCTCTCCACTTTTCTGAGGCAAACCCTTTCATGTGCCTATAACTCCACTCCTTTCCTTTTCTGCCAGGATCTCATCCCAGTTTGGGCTCACATATGTAATGGTTTCAACCATCCTTACCTACTCTTTTCCCATTACCCTGGCGGCAGTCTGAGGGTAGGATGCATCCTTCTCATTTCTGTGTTCCCCTGGGCCTTGTGCGCAGGCGTTTGACCTGACCAAGTCACACAGCCAGGTGTGGGCACAGCTGGATCTAGAATGCATTTCTCTTGATTCTTAGTTCAATGAGTTTCAGTGTTAATAATTAAGTGTCTGTGACCTATATAAGGTGCATTTTTCTCCAGTATCCCTAAGTTCTCTGGACTCACTTTTGCTTTGATGGAAATTACTTTAACCAGATAATTCTGCTACTTCCTCATCTAACTGAGAAGTCTCATCTTGCAAGCCAACTCCCAACTCTGATAGATTAGTCCTATTTTTTTCAAGTATGTGTTAAGAAGAGTTCTGAGGCTTATCAGAGGAAGTGTATCATGCTGGATTAGCAATGTCTTTTGGAGGAGGGGAGAGTTACAGCACAGGTGTTAGATTTCCTCTATCCTAATGTGATGTTTGTATTTTGAAACATGGAAACAGATGTGCTCTTTCACCTTGTGCCCTTGGGGAAGTTTCTATGTGCTGATGGTCACATTTGGGTGGTTAGGCACATCTCAAGACATGCAATTTGGGACGCCTCGGTGGCTCAGTGGTTGAGCGTCTGCTTTCGGCTCAGGGCGTGATCCCGGGGTTCCGGTATCAAGTCCTGCATCAGGCTCCCTGCATGGAGCCTGCTTCTCCCTCTGCCTATGTCTCTGCCTTCTTTCTGTGTCTCTCATGAATAAATAAATAAAATCTTAAAAAAAAAAAAAAGACATGCAATTCTTCTCTATGTGAGCCAAGCTGGCCTATGCTGGGAGAACTGCAACCAACTAGCAGCCTCGGCCTCTCTGGCCTTTGCTCACTGAGTTAGAAAACACTTCATTCCAGTTCCAAATTCCACTCTTCTATAGTGAGAGGAGTGCTACGTCTTCCTGTTAGTTCCTTATGGGCTCCGAGGCCCGGATATCTGAAACCTTGCTGCTTTTCACTGTTCTTGATGGCTTTCTCATCAACACTTACTGTTCTTGTGCTCTTGAGCAGGAGGGGAAGCAGGAAGCTTGGAAAGGCTGATGCGAATACTTCCCTGGCCACGCCATGGGACTCACAGGGCTTCAGTGGCCCCAGCAGTGCCCCCGAAGCCCCCATCGGCCCAGGCCCTCTGCTTCCTCACCTCACTTTCCTCTCCAGGCTGGACTGTAACCCTGCTGAGGTTTGAGAATATTACTTTCTTTTGCTTAGGGTTTCAAAAAAGGCTCCAAACCCACATTCTTTACTTCCAATGGTTCTTGGCATAGATTGGGGCTGCCTGGAGAGCAGGACCTTGAGTAAAGAGCTCATCCTACACTGAGCCCTGTGTCACTTCACCTCAGATGGAGGAGACCTGGGAACAGAAGCAGCTCCAAGTGGCTCTGTCTTATAGGCAGAGGCTGACATTCCTGCACTGCTGGGTTCGTACTTTTGTCCCAAACACCGAGGTCCCTGGCCTTGAGTCAGACCCTGTGGTTCTGCTCCTGCTCCCCTTGTTCTAGGCTTTCTTGGCATGTCCCAACCTCTCCATTCCCTGCCACCCTTTGGGGGCATCTCTCTTGGCCCTAGATCAAGTTTGCGAGATGGCTCATGCATTCCCCACCCAAGCTTAGGCTGTGCCCTGCTTCTTTGTTTTACGAATTTCAGAGGTCCTCCTGGCTCCCTGTTCAGCAGATGCTTCCAAGCCCTACCCACCCCCCCCCACCCCCGCCCCCTCCCCGGCCCAGGGCAGTCAGTGCCATGGGAGAAATTCTACTTCTTTTCACATCCGTGCAGCCTTTCCCGACAGACACATCGCACAGCCCCGAGCCCCCCACTTACGGTGAATCTCCACAGCCCCCCGAGGTCGTCACTCCTCTCAAAGCATGTGGGCTCCAGTCCTTCCTCCAGGCAGCACTTGATGGAGGCCAGGCCACTGACCCCAGCTCCCACAATTGCAACCCGCTTGGCCATGTTCTCCTGTGTGGGGAAAGCAAAGCAGAGCCTTTTATTCACCAGTGGAAGCCCCACCCCATGCTTGGCTGCTCTAGCCAACCAGGAGAGAACCAGGGAGATGAAGAAATGTGAGAAATGTTCAGGCCACTTCTTTGCCCCTGTGCCTGGTGAGCTCCCACCCCCTCACTTGGAGCTGCTGCCCAATGTTAGCATGGTTGCTGCTGAGACAGAGGGGCTGAAATTGGACCCTTTAGTGGAGAGTTTTGCATCTGGACTGTGCTGCTGCCTCCAGCCTCCCTTCACTGACTCCAGAATGGCATAGAGTAGTGACCAGAAAGAATCACCTTGTCAAGCATGTTTTTTAAATAAACATATGAAACCATAGCTCAGATTGGTGTAGCGAACTGATGCAAGGCCACACAGCAGTGGTGAAGTACAGTTGGGATTGGGAGCTGAGGCACCTTGGCCAATGTGGGTCCTGCTACCGCGCTGCCCCCGGAGAGTCCCAGCCCTCTGGCGCTCCGTGGGGCCCAGCGCGGTCCATCCTCCTCCCACCCACAGCAGTGAACAGCTACCAGGGGAAGAGAGAGGCTGCTGTGTGTGGACAATCATCCCTCCCCTCCCCATCAGATACTGATTCACCCCAGGGAATGTGGCCCTGTCCCTACTGGCACAGGTGGAGGATCATCTGTCCTTGGGCCACATAAGAATGCCGCTAGGCAATATGCATAGTGGTTAAGCAAGCAGGCTCTGGCAGACTGCCCGGGTTAAAGTTCAGTTCTGTCAGTTACTGCTGTGTGATCTTGGGCAAGTTAGTTAACCTCCGCGCATCACAAGAATGGAGAAAACAGTGGTCGGCTCCTTGCAGTGTTTGGTGAGAATCAGGTGAGTCAACACATGTCAGTTGATGTAGAGCTGTTCCTGACACATAGCAAATGCTCAATAGATAGAAGTTATTATTACTGTAAAAACATTTCCCCAAATTGGTGTCCTCTCCTGCCTTTCCCATCAGTGAGCCTCTGTTCTTTTATTTCCTATACGGTCTGGTCAATATACACGTTTAACCCTAAATCATACAATTTTAGATGTTGTTCACTAATACATTTTTGTGACAATTTTATCTCCTCATGTTAGTGAGTTTTTAAAGCACATAGGTCACAGAGTAGATGCTGTTTTCTTGTTTCACAGATGAGATCTTTACACAAAACTGGACACACATATTTTGCTTTTTAGGATTGGGAACCTGAGAGAGGTAGCTCCACTATAGAGACGTCACCTGCTTGCTCTCTGCGATTGCTCCTATGGCCAGGGAGGCACTGGGAACATAATATAACAGATGCCCAAGCAATAGCTCTTGAATGAAAGGCCCTTTTTTTTTTTTTTTTTTCAAGTGTTCTTTAAATGTGTTGTAGGGCTGGTTGCTTCCCTGTAACAACTGGCTCCGATTGACTGGGGAAGAGCTGGTAAATTACCTTTAGGAGAAGTCATGCTCTGGATCCTAATGGACAACCTTATACAATTTTCCCCTTCCTGGGTTCTAGAGAAGTAAAGTGACCCTACATTTAGAGATGCAGCTGATGTAAAGCAATAAATGTAGGTGTTGAGGCCAGACACATTTGTTTTAAATCCCTGCTCTATCATCTTGGCGTATAGGAAAATACCCTCCTGGGGGGCCTCACGCTCCTCATCTGTAGAATGGGACATAGTGCTATGCATTTCTGTGGGACATAGTAGGCATTCAAGGAAGAATATCCACTCTTATGGGAAAAATGACTCTAAGAAAGAAGGGGAGCATTGCACAGATAATACGATATTTGCAACTGTGTGCAGAAGCACGCTGGCCCTATAAAGACAGCAGGTCTGATGATAGCAAGATGCTCGTGTCCTCTGCAGGAGACCAGGAAACAAAGCAGTTTCCTTCTGTAAGGGGAGAACGTGGAGCCATTTCCAGTAGCTGGACTGAGAAAGAGGGTGGGGCAATTTCCCTAGTGTGGCTCCACCGAAACTAGACATCAGCAGGGAGAGAGATCTAACTTCCCTGGAGAGACGCTAGTCCATGGATATCCTGCCATGTATCCAGGGCAGTGTCCCAGGCAGGAAAAATGGGCTCTTGGTATAGCGAGAACCAGTGTGTACGTACGTTTCCTTGAGTAGGATGTTGTAGGTTCAAGGACATACTGCTGAATGCCAAAGACAGGCACTTCACTAACTGAGCCATCCAGATGCCCCCAAAGTTCCCAATTTTCAACCATAGAGTTAGAAACTGCTGTTTTTTTCCCCCCCTGGGCATTTTATACTGCTTCTTCTACTTCAAAGAAGTAAAATGCAAATATATAATGTAGTGAAGTCAGATAGAGTGCTCATTTAAGTTTACTAGGATAATGTAGGGGGTCAGAACATGAGACTAGGCCTGCTATTTCCAAAATGATGCACAGAGGTGCTCTGATTAATTTAAAATATCAAGGAATGTACATGTTTATTGAGTATGGAGCAAAACTGGAGGTAGTTGATAGTTTTAATGCCAGTTAGGATTGTGTTCCATTAGATGATGTCATATCTTTGCAATGCTAGATTGCTGGCAGTTGCAATGTTAAAAGCAAGTACCACATGAAAGTTGGTTAAGGTGGAATGGGGAATGAAGGGATGATATCTGATTCCAAGGATTGAGAAGTTGTACGGTGCCTAGCAGGAGCATTCACCTCATTATACATAAGTGTGGTTATTCAAGGAAATAAAATGATTATTTTTCTTTCAATTTGTGTATTATTTTTCAAACAACTACAAAGACATAAGAACAGAAATACTTAATTTGTTTGTACCTGACTACTTATACACTATAGGGCCCCTTGAACCTAGACAGTTAGAGTCTTACCATCCAGATTTATTTTGTTTTATTTTATTATTTTATTTTTTACGATTATTTATTTGAGGGAGAAAGAGAGAGAATGAGTGGGGGAAGGGCAGAGGGAGAAGCAGACTCCCTGCAGAGCAGGGAACCAGATGTGAGACTGAATCCCAGGACTCTGGGATCATGACCTGAGCCGAAGGCAGACACTTAAATGACTGAAACACTCAGGCACCCTATTTTATTTTATTTTATTTTATTTTATTTTATTTTATTTTATTTTATTTTATTTTATTTTATTTTATTTTATTTATTTTATACTTTGCTTAAAATAAAATAATGTTATCTAGTAGAACACAGCCCTGATATTAATTTAATTTAATTTATTTTTTAAATAGGTTCTGTGCCCAATATGGGACTCAAACTCATGACCTCAAGATCAAGAGTCATTTGCTTTACCAACTGAGCCAGCCAGGCATGCTGGTTTATTGGCCTGGGGACCTTACCTTTTGATATCAGGAAAAGTGAACCTATATCTGAGTCTAGCACTATATCAATTAACCAGTGTTTCTTAACTCTCTCTGGTGCAACTTACCTGTATGTTTCCTAGTGCTCCATCTCTCCTAGTGCTGTCAGACTTACATCCAGCCCTTTATTTATACATTCCCCATCCCTCTCTTCCTCTTCCCTCTTTTCTCTGTCTGCCTGTCTCGCTTTCTTACACACACACACACACACACACACACACACACACATGCCATCTTGGCACAATGATACAATATCCTTAGGTAGGCTGTGCATTTCAGGACTAATCAGAAATAAGTAGATTTAGTTGGATGGTTGGCAGTTGGAGATGCTCAAGGGTACCTCCTTAGCCCCTGAGACCAGATGAACATAAACTGGTAAGAAACTCATGTCAGAGCAGTGCCATGCTCTGCTATTCCTGTTTCCCAGAAGCCATTCCCTGCCTCCTCAAGCCCGTTCCTATCCACATATGAAAAATTCTGATAGGATTAAAATTTATCTTGTCAGTTACAAGGCCATAGACATTCCCTAAGCTGGAGGAGAAACGAAGAATAATAAAAGCTGGAGACTTAGTTTCTCAAAGAAACAAAACAAACAAACAAACAACACAGCAGTTTCTAACCCTATAGTAAATCAGATGACATTAGACTATTTGTCTACAAAAGATTTCTAAAGCCTTCGAAATGTGTGGTAAATTCAGTTGGGGGTGGGATTAACAGTAGAGATCTGACAATAGAAACTCAAGAAACTTTGTCGTAGTGCCTAGAATGGAACACTTCTAACCACAGGAAGGACAGCACAGCAACATAAACTACGCAGATTCTAGAGAGGGGTTACCTCTCTCTGCACTTGTGCCAAATGTGATGATTTGGTAGGCAAACCTCCACACTGTGTCTGACACCATGTTAGAAGGTATTATATTAATGGAAACATTTAATGAAAAATTACTGATTTCTCTAAGCATTATGAATCCAAGTTTTTCCCTTTTGATTCACTACTTAATAATCTACCAGCAGTGTACTTACCCGTGTACAGGGGAAGACTTGATAGTATCTGCCTTTACGGTCCCTTGGTCCCTTTGCAAATGCGCAAGCTTTTAACACTGTCTGTACTTGGGGGCAGGGAATGATTCTCTAGTCCCTCCCAGGTCACAGACTGAGGAAGGGACACTGCGGAGGTGATTCTGTCCTGAAGCACAATAACAAAAGAGGAAATGTCTGGGCCCTACCTCTGAAATTCAAAGAAATCAGAGATTATATCTGGTTACTTAGTTTGTGTACTTACTTTACGTGTTTGGGATTCTGACAACCCCCATCAGAGTTTGGACTCTGGAGCTAGCAGAAATTGGAATGAGTGAGCATGAGCCAGTGTCAGCCTGGGAGTCTCCAGCACACAGCATTAGTGGCATCTAAGAGATAAGAAATGTTATGTAGAATTTGGGACCTAAGGTTAATCGTTGTCTACATTTTAACTTGATTAATGGTAGCAGTGAAATGCTAAGAGAAATATTGACTAGTGGGTAATGATGTGGAGAACAAAGGAAAAATAAATGTAGAAAAATTAAATTTCCTTACAACTACAGCCCATTGACAAGTGCTCGAGACAGGCAGAGGGACCTTCCTCCAGGAACTCAACTGCTTTGATCTTAATATTTGCTAGAGGCAAAATGTACCTTAGCTCAACATTAGACCACCTCCAGGATCCTGTAAGTCTTCTTTAACATATTAAAATGACCCTTTGGGGACACCTGGGTGGCTCAGTCTGTTAAGTGTCTGAATATTGATCTCAACTTAAGTTGTGAATTCCAGCCCCATGTTGGGCTCTGCACTAGGCATAAGCCTACTTAAAAAAATCCCTTTGGACATTTTCTTTATCTCTACCCCACAAGACATATGTTGGCAATAATCCTCCAAAAATATGACCCACTGATATACATGTGAAGGTTCCCATGACTAAGGTTTTACTAGACAGCAGTAAACGACCCCTCTAGGTCCTGGAAACCTTGCTTCCAAATTCTTTAGAGACTTACACTCTCCTTACTCCCTTCCCAACTTGAAAGTATATAATCAGCCACTCCTCACAACCCTATGCAGCTCTTTCTGCCCACAGGTCCTGTCCTCATGCTTTAATAAAACCACCTTTTTTTGCACTGAAGATGTCTCATGAATTCTTTCTTGACTGTTTGCTCCCAGACCTGAACAATTTCACAATGGGTGACATGCCCTTTAGACCCACACTTGTCCCTGCAAAGTAGAAATTAACTTAGGGAGTCACAGTAGCATCTTCATTGTTCACCAATTTCACTCTTCAGAGGGAGAAAATAAAATAAGACAATCATGTCAACAGCCGCTACACCAAAGATTCATTTTTAAGGGTTTGATCCATTTCACATTTAGAGAGAATTGTTATTTTTATTTTTTTTATTTTTATTTTTTTATTTTTTTAATTTTTATTTATTTATGATAGGCACACAGTGAGAGAGAGAGGCAGAGACATAGGCAGAGGGAGAAGCAGGCTCCATGCACCGGGAGCCCAACGTGGGATTCGATCCCGGGTCTCCAGGATCGCGCCCTGGGCCAAAGGCAGGCGCTAAACCGCTGCGCCACCCAGGGATCCCGAGAATTGTTATTTTTAAATCATACATCACCCACATTGTCAAATTCATTTTTTAAAAAAGGTTATTTATTTATTTATTATTTATTTATTTATTTATTTATTTATTTATTTAAGAGAGCAAAAGAGGGAGAACACGGGGTAGAGTGAGAGGGAGAAGCAGACTCCCCGCTTAGCAGAGAGCCCGATGACCCTGAGATTGATCCCAGGACCCTGAGATTATGAAGGCAGACTCCTAACTGACTGAGCCACCAAGGCACCCCATTGAATTAATTTTAAAAAGCCTTTTTAGGTACAGATGATTGCCCAGACATTTGGGAAATATAATAAGTATACGGGCAGAGCATGACCTTTTGGTCCCAAGTCCTAGGTTCAAGTATTGTCTCTAAGAGTTGTTATCAGAGTAATCTTGGGAAAATTATATAAATTTTTAAAAATTAAGTTTCCTCAATTAAAATATAACATATAAGTCAGATGGCTGTTGAGGGGATGAGATGAGAGAAGCCAAGCAGAGTCTTGTACATAGTAAACACTGTTTGTGGCTGTGATGATGGTGATGATGATGTCATTGCCAGGCCAGATAAGGTGTCTTGATTATTGACTCATAATATTGAAATGACTCCCACAGGCACAGAGAGTAAACTCCACGACAGATAGGTAAGACTGAATGAAGCAGGGGGAAGGTTCTGGAAGAATAAATTTCTTTTTCCTGATTTCCATTATAGTATAACCACACACTTAAGCTCTGTATCCAGAGGACCTTTTGTATCACTGAGTCTGTTGTTTGCTCATGAGGATTACCCTTTCCCTTATTTCTGGCTATTTAGACTTGGCATGGAGACAGCATTGTTAGCTGTGTTGACTTCAGCTGTCTTCCTGCAGCGATGAAGATGATAATATTTGGATGATTTCAAAGCTAGCTTTTACTCAGAAAGTAATCCTTCTAAACTATTATTAGTTCAAGCATGTTTTTCAAATTATTAGAAAACATTTTTTAAAAAATATTTATTTATTTGAGAGAGAGAGAGGGAAAGAAAGTGAGCACAAGTGGAGGGAGGGGCACAGTGACAGAGAATCTTAAGCAGACTCTGTGCTGAGAGTAGAGTCTGACTCAGGGCTCTATCCCACCATCCTGAGATCATGACCTGAGCCAAAACCAAGAGTCAGATGTTTAACCGATTGAGCCACCCAGGCGCCCCTCCAGCATATTTTTAAAAGCCAAAAATATCTTTGACATCGAGTTGGGGACACCCACCTTAAGAGCTGGGGCTGCAGTTAGTGCCCAGAACCTTAGCACTCAGGCACTCACCTTGATACATACACACATCTTTGGTAAACACGTAGTAGGTCCCCGGGCCTGACCAGGCATGTTGCTGACATCAGTAGAAACAAAGAACTTAAAATGTTGGTTGAGCATAAACATGATCATTTATCAAATTATCTCAGTTCCCATAATTAGCAAGAGATTTGTAGTAATTAAAAACGAGAACACTGGCTTTCAGTGGCATCTTTTTCTGTTAATTTTAATGCTTATTAAAAAAAATTTAGTGCTTATTGTAAATTAGCTGTTCCTAAGGCCATGGGATAGGGAAAACTATCCAGTCCCCTTTTTGAAGTGGACCTATACCCTAAGAAGCCAGAATGGTAGACAATACTGCTCTTCAGAAAATATTTTAGACTTTCTGCCTTCTGGGTACATGGTAAGATTGAACTTCTTAGTCTCTTAGTGTTTGGCTGGGAACATGTGACTAGTTCTGGTCAGCAAACTCTGAACCAAGGTAACACATGTCGTTTCTGGGCTCAGAGTGGTTAGTTGCCAGTATAAGACCCCAGAACGCTTTGTCTTCAGTGTGGCAGCAGCTACGTTCAACAGGGCTGTTCCATTAGCCTGGATGCCTGAGTGACTCTGATGAGCAGAGTCTAACATGAAAGAGAAGGAATCTGTCTTATTTCAGGGTTTTGAGATTTTGGGATTGGTTTTTAGGGCCCCTTACCTACCTTCTATTGATGCATGCACTAGAGGGATGTTTCTGGCTCCTTCACTGTATTTCTTTTTTCTTTTTCTTTTTTTTAAATTTTTATTTATTTATGATAGTCACAGAGAGAGAGAGAGGCAGAGACACAGGCGGAGGGAGAAGCAGGCTCCATGCATGGGGAGCCCGACGTGGGATTCGATCCCGGGTCTCCAGGATCGCGCCCTGGGCCAAAGGCAGGCACCAAACCGCTGCGCCACCCAGGGATCCCTCCTTCACTGTATTTCTAAATCATCTTCTGAAGTCTTCCTCTCTTACCCTGCTCCCCCCTCTCCCTTATCCCACTCTGATGTGTAGCTAGAGCTAGAGAATCTAAGAGTTGAAAGCGAACATAGAATTTACTTAGTTTTAGTCCCAGTTGTAAATTAGACTTACCCAGTACAATTTTTTTTCTTTCTCCCACTAAAAACAAAGTTAAGAAAACCGGAAGTGCCTACCTATCATCTCCCACCTGCCAAACATATCTATCTATCATCTATCTATCTATCTATCTATCTATCTATCTATCTATCTATCTATCATCATCTATCTATCAAGGGGTTCCCTACCTAGATAGGTCTTCTCCACCTTTCTAGATGGTGATTGATTGATTGATTGATTATCTTAAGAGTGGGTAATTCCCTATGTGCCTTTCACATTGAGGTTGTTCTTTATTTGCAGAATAGTTGGACTGATTAGGGAGGCGGAGAGGGTACCATGCCTACTTAACACCAAGTGTTTTACTTGGAATGGGTCCTTTCTCTGCCAACAGTGGTGGATCAGTAACTCACATCTCTATCACATAAGGACTGGAACAAATGGCAGCTCCTTTCTTTTAGAGTCCCCTTCAAGTCTCTGTAGCTTGATGAGAATTTTGTGGGGATAGCCTACAGCAGTGAGTTGGAAACTGTCATATCACTCCAAGGTCTACCCTGTAACTGTCCAAGGGGTTTTTAATTAATGGGAAAAGCTTCCATGGTGACATATTTAGAAGAGTATAGTGTAGTATAGCGAAGCAGGAAGGACAGGGGCAAGGAATCAGAATTCTCTCATATTCTTATTTAGGGTACAAATAAGAATTACAAATAATCATACAAATGATTATTTAGGGTAATCATTCTTGTTTGCTTAACATACAAGGTCAGGTGAGATAATAATGTGATAATAACCTTGTCAGTTCTGCATAAGTCAGTGATCTAAACCTCCAAAGTTTGCATTGTTTTTGCTTGTTCATCTTGGTGTTCTCGGACACTATAGGGTGAGCACTCAACACGCCCTCAGTGAATGAATGAACTGCAGGCCAGCTCTTTGCTTGAGGGGGAATATTCAGGTTTCTTCATGATGTTATGAGTGTTGTGGGAATAAGGACTCCAAGTAGGTCCTTTGTATTTACACAAAATCTTTCTAAGGCTTAGGTGATGTGAAAACTTATTTGATGTATAATATATGTAACTTGCACAGCAGGCAGGGTCACCCTGTTCCTAGGCACATGCTCCGAATGTCACAATCCTCTGCAGACTTTTGCTTCTTCATAGCCTTCTCCCTGTCTGCATTAACTCCCTGATTATACTGTTTCTGTTTTGCCCTATACCAGTGTAGGTACAGAGCTTCGCTCCTTCTGTATTCCATAAAAAGTGCACCTCCACCAAATATTGTTGTGTTTAATAACTTTACTGAAACTTTAGGGAGTCACAGGGAGAGGTTACATTGCTCCCTTCATGGCATTCTGCTATCTCACTGGCTCTGTTCTTCCTTTTTGTTCTTTTTTCTTTCTTTCTTTTTAATTGCACCTCACAATATTTAAAAAAAAATTTATTTATTTTTGTGAGAGAGAGGGAGAGAGAGAGACAGAGAGAGTGGGAAGAGAGTGTGGACTCCAACAGGGTGCTCCATCTCACGACCTTGACTAAGATCATGATATGAGCTGAAATCAAGAGTCCAACACTTAACCAATTGAGCCACCCTGGCATCCCTTGTTCTTATTTTCTTTCTTTCTTTCCTTTCTTCCTCTTTTAAGTAACTTGAACATTTCTCTTTTCTCCTGCAGAACCCCATTCTGCCCAAGCCTCAAGTCTCTCTTTTTTCCTCAGGCATTTGTGAAGATATATCTATTTCTTAAACAAATGCAGTTCCCATTCTTATTTAGATATTTTAATACCTAAATTAATATAATATTTATTAATGTAGACATTAATATACTTTTATATCATCAGACATATTAAGAGCATTTGTGAATCTTTGACAACTTATAGTTTTTAGTATTCTTGGGGGGTAAATTTTATTTTTGGTGTGTAGAGAGGGAACAGAATTGATTAAAATTACATTTTTATGTTGGATATAAGACAGACACTGAAAAACAAAGAATAAATGACTTTTTTTCCAGTTCATTATCTGGTACACCATCATGTGCTGGCAGTAAAGCCCAGCTGGACCCACTTACAGGCCACATAACTTGGGAAGGTCATTTGACTCTACTGAGATTCAATCTGCTGATGCATAATAAGGGTTTGAGGATTAAAGAAATAAAATTAAATTTTTTATAGCATCTACAATATAATAAATGATGAGTGAATGAGGGCTTTTAATTGTTTATCCCAGTTACTTAGGTTGTTAGAAGTAGTTCAGTACCAAGAGGAAGTAGTTGAAGTAGTTCAACAGCAAGAGAAATTTATATCAATCACTTTCTATTGTCCAGCAGCACAAAGTACAGGAATGGCTAACAATAAAACTTTTTTTTTTAATGGTTGCAATTAAAATCCTTCTCCCAGAATATGTAGCATATAAAGATGGGCAATGAGGTGTAAAAAGACAAGTTTTGGATACCCATCCACAAGGGTGAACAAGCCAGTCCTTATGGTGGTGTGTTTGGTCTGTTAGTTGAAGAAACAGGGACATGACTGGCTATGTGGCCCTAAACAACGCCCAGTTTTCTTATCTGAGAGCATTCTGTTTATCCCTTCATCCCTCAAATGACCCAGGGACTTGCAGTGATCCTTTGGTTCCAAAGTATAAATCCTATTATTGCATGATCCTGAAGAGTACTGAAATGTCCTAATCTATTTTCTAGAAGTTGGATTTGGTGGCTCCTAGGCACAAAGTTGTCATTTTTACCATTAATGCCAGCAAACACGATGCAAATGGTATTCAGTCTAACCATTGCCAAAAACTTGGCTATTGAGGAATTAGGATAGTGTTGTAGACTATTATATCTGATAGGTTTGGTGATCATCTGACCCCTCTTTTATGCTCAGGTGAGAAAACTAAATCCCGGAATACTGAGGTGAGTTTTCTAAGGATGACAAAAGTAACTTAACAGTAGAAGGCAAGAGTATAAACATTATTGCAGAACAAAACCAAAGTGGTTTGGTAACAGAGAAGCAGAGGAGAGGTCTTCTGGCTTGGATGGGACTGAGGAAACCTTGATGGAGAATATCCTCTGACCTAGTATTGCAGGAAGGGTGGGGTCTCAACTGTTAGAGGCTGGGAAGCCATAGATAGTGTGAAGCAAAGCCAAGTGCTGCAGACTTTTTAGAATGGTGAGGCAGTGGTTAGGTGGAGAGCAGAATGGTGAGAGGTAGGGCTGGAAAGGTATGTTACAGCTAGTGTGGAGAATCCTGAATGACCAAAGAGGTGATAAGGAGCCACTGAAGTTTTCTGAGAAAAGGAGCAGGAAAGGATGGCACCACAGTATCTCTTTGTTGGTGGCCTCACAAACACCTTCAGGTGTAGACTTCTAGGAAACTGGAAGCTTTGGATTAAAGCGAAGACACACCTATGTCCTAGAGTTGGCTGTGGAAGCAACAGATGACTAAGTAGGTAAATTAATTTAAAACCTGTAATTCATAGCCAAACTATGGAAAGAGCCCATATGTCTATTGACAGATGAATGGATAAAGAAGAAGATGTGGTATATATATATATATATATATATATATATATATATATATATATATAAAATGGAATATTACTCAGCCATCAAAAAGTGAGATCTTACCATTTGTGACAATGTGGATGGAACTAGGATACTATGCTAAGTGAAATATGTCAGTCAGAGAAAGACAATTATCACATAATCTCACTCATATGTTGAATTTAAGAAACAAAATAGAGGATCATAGAGGAAAGGAGGGAAAAATAAAACAAGGTGAAATCAGGGAGACAAACCATAAGAGACTCTTAACTATAGGAAACAAACTGAGGGTTGCTGGAGGGGAGATGCGTGGGAGGATGAGGTAACTGGGGGATGAACAGTAAGAAGGACACATGATGTAATGAGCACGGGGTATTATTTAAGACTGATTAATCACTGAACTCAATCTCTAAAACTAATAATACATTGTATGTTAATTAATTGAATTTAAATAAAATAGTATAATGTTATATGTCAATTATATCTCAATGAAAAAGATAAAAAAAGTTAATTGATCATATAAATGTTGGTCAATTTCTGGGTTCTCTATTCTCTTCCATTGGTATATATATGTCTACCCTGATGCTAATACTATTTACTACTATAGCTTTACAATGAGTCTTGAAGTAAGTAGTCCAAGTCCTCTACCTTATTTTTTCCCCAAGATTTGAATTTCCATGTGATTTTTATTTTATTTTATTTTTTTACTCAGCACCCCTTGTCCCATGAAAATTTTAAAATCAGCTAGCAAAATCTGATGATATTTTGGTTGGGATTGTGTTGATTCTGTAGATTAATTTGGAGAGAGTTGACATTTTCACATTAAGTTTTCTGATCCATTAGTATTGTATACCTCTTTAATTGAGTTTTCTTTAATTTCTTGCAATGCTTTGATGTTTTCATTGTACAGGTCTTGCAAATATTCTGTTAAATTCATCCCTAAGTATTTCATGTTTTTGGATGCTACTGTAAAGTTTAATTTTTCAATTTTGATTTTCAATTGTTTATTGCTAATCCATAGAAATAGAATTGATTTTTTTTTTAGAATTGATTTTTTAATATTGACCTTGTATCCTATGATATCGCTAAACTCAATTACTAGTTCTTGTAGATTTTGGTAGATTTAGGTTTTTCTTTGGACATCATCAAATCACTTGTAAATAGAATGTTTTATTTCTCTCTTTCACCCCCAGAAAGTAATAAAGCCTGTAATTCAGTTAGTTAAAAAATATAAAAATGATGTTATGAACCTGAGAATGTGCTTCCTGCATCTCTAAGCACAGGTTGCATAATTGACCAAAGGCTTTGCTGCTGTGCTTCAGATACATTGTTGTGCTTGTTCTCAGGCCCACCTCTCCCAGCTGCTTCCAGCCAGACTGAGTATGGCAGAGAGGCTGAAGTGGATCATGCAGGACAGTCAGGATTCTTTGATGGTTTGAGGACTCCCCAGTGGCTCTGCTGCATCTCCCTTGGACTTCATAGCAGTCAGGGATGTTTCTACCCAAGCCTTCTTTTATCCCTTTTTCATTCAGAGGCGGACTTGCATTCATCTGTGGTGACTCTTCCAGCCTCTTCCTGCACTTTCTCTATTTTCCCCCTCATACAGGCATTTTCCTTAATAAAACCTTACTTGTTTAATCTCTTTTGGCATCTGACCTTGATTAAAAGAACCTAATCTCAGGAGACTTTTTTAAAAGTCTCATTGATCCATCATCTATCATAAGGCAGATTGGACAAGAAAGTGAGTTATGTTCTATGTAAACACATCTGCCTTCAAGAAACAGCCAACAGCTCTGCATTGGAGTTTGTGGGTCAGTAGCAGCACCTTCCAGCATGAAGGACCAGGTTTAAGGAAGGATCTTCCTTTGCCATCCTCACTGTAATGTGAACACTGGATTCTTTCTGCTTAAGCTTTTGAAATCTTTATTATTAGAAAATTTGTTCCATGACACAATTCAAGAGGTTTATTTTTAAAATATCTATTTTTCCTGTAAAGAGCAAGTGAGACATATTTGGTTTTTCGTAAGAAAAACCAAGCTATCATAGAGAGAAAGGTGGTTAAAATAAAAGGTTAGTAAAGGGACCATTATGGGGAGAGATTTGGGAGGAAGGTGAAAACCAGTTCACGTCCTTTACAGGAGAAGAACATGATAACCTGCAGGGGGGAATTTGGCCCTCAGGAATAGAAAAAGTCATGGACTGATCTCTAAAGTAGGTTTTCTTTTTTTTGGAGACATATCAAACCAATGTCTCAAATTTAATGTGCACAGGAATCTTCTAGGAAGCTTGTCAAGATTGGAGATTCCAGCAGAGACTCTCATTCAGTAGGTCTGAATTATTACTGCACTTATATTTAAAACTGCACTTCTGTAAGCTCTCCGAGATATTCTGAGGCATATATTCTGTGGGTCATGGTTTGGAACAAACTAACCTAGGTGGTTTGTCTGGGATATTTTCCTGATTCAGGGTGTATAGAGGCAGAAGAAGAAACTTGAATGTGTCATCCTTAGTCAATCTCAGAGTCTGGAAATGAACTATTTATGTTTTTTTAAAAATAGAATAGTTGGAAAGATTTCAATAGGTCAACCTTTTTCTATAATTTTCAAGGCTATATATAATAATAATAATTCTGTCGGGATCCCTGGGTGGCGCAGCGGTTTGGCGCCTGCCTTTGGCCCAGGGCGCGATCCTGGAGACCCGGGATCGAATCCCACATCAGGCTCCCGGTGCATGGAGCCTGCTTCTCCCTCCGCCTGTGTCTCTGCCTCTCTCTCTCTCTGTGACTATCATAAATAAATAAAAAAAATTAAAAAAAATTAAAAAAAAATAATTCTGTCCTAATGGAGCTATTTTCCTCCACTGATTCAGTATCAACCTGACACTTGTTTCCCAATCTAGTCCACTGTAGCAGTAGGATAATAACCATAGTTAGTTCCCTGGGTAGTGAGAATGATGAATGAGGCAAGTTATGAAAAATAATTAGGACAAGGGTCTGGATATTACAAAGTAGGGATAGGCAAACTTACTCTATGAAGGGCCAGATAGTAAATATTTTAGGTCTTGTGAGTCACACTGTTTTTGTTGCAACTACTTACCTCTGCCATTATAGCTTGCAAGCAGCCACAGACCATAAATGTATTTTGTGGCTGTGTTCCAATAAAACTTTATTTACAGAAATATGTAGTGCTCTGCATTTAATCCACAGACAACAGTTCACCTGTTCTAGCCATACAGGCTTTAAATTTATTATTATTATCAATATTATTTTTATCAATAATAAAATGGCTTTCTGTATCATATTGCAAGCCATATATTGCAAGCCATAATGGCTGGCAAATAATTTTAATAATTAGCAAAGTATTCAGTTTTTAATCAAGAAGTATATATACCATCTGCAATTTTTTCAAAGAAAACTGCCCATAGGACAATGAAAAATTATTTTGCATTTCAATAAAAATAAAGCTTCCACTGACAGATTGCCATTACATTGCTCTGGATACTTCAGGGACAAATCCAGGCCGAAGTGAAGGATAGTGTCCACACAGACTTTGGAAGAGTAAGAAGAGAAATTTGCTTAAATCTCTAATCTCTGACTTTTTCCCTCTTCAAAAGGCCTTGGGCTTAGGGCATAGCTTATTTCCCAAAGCGCAGTTCATGGAGAGAATGACTGTAGTAGACTGATAAACCAAATGTTTATTATGTTGCTCAATATCTGTTGATGTTGAATTGCTTGTATCTTTTTTAGATTTCAGTTCCAAGAATATATGTCTCCTGACAAACTGCTATGCTTCCTTTTATCAAATGACAGAGATTACATATTGTTTCACTTTTTGCATTGGTTATTTTTAAGGTTAGAGCTAAATACAAGGCTAAATTATTATAATGCTTTTCATCTACTTGGGACATATACTTCTTCCTTGATGCTTGTTTTTTCAAAATGCCAATGAGTATCTTAAATGTTCTTGTATAGGTTTTCTTTCTTTTTTCTTTTTTTTTAAAAAATATTTATTTATTTATTCATGAGAAACACACAGAGAGAGGCAGAGAGGCAGAGGGAGAAGCAGGCTCCATGCAGGGAGCCTGATGTGGGACTTGATCCCAGATCTCCAGGATCACTCCCTGGGCTGAAGGCAGCGCTAAACCGCTGAGCCACCCAGGCCGCCCCCTTGTATAGGTTTTCATTGTAAATTCCTTCAAATGCTTTTTAGATCTGGCTGGTCTATAAAACAAGTATTATGAATACAATTAATTGATTATATTTGCAAGAAGAATACTGTTATCTGTATTAAGTTCTTCCAAAAGCAACATATATATGATTACAAATATAATAAACTGTTAATAAGTACCTTATCAATAATAAGGGTTTTTGTAAATAAGTATATTCTGGGTAAAGGTTATGATCTGCAGTTCTAGAATCAAGCAAAACTGGGTTCCAATCCCAGCTCCATGACAAGACAAGCTGTATGGTCTTGGGCATGTTACACAACTGCTCTGAGTCTCAGTTTCATCATCTGTAAAATGGGTAGAATAGCCTCACACATCTTGGAGAATTATTGTGAGATTTAAAAGAAGTTAATACATATGATGTGCATTTAGCACAATGTCTGGTCTATGATAAGTACTAAGTATGTATATAGCTGTTTTGGTATGTTTATAGCTGTGTTTCTATCAAAATGTAAGAAATGTGGCTATTGGTTTAGCTTTCACCAGGAAGCTCAGGAGTCTGCCTGATCATTGCCATCAATTTCTGAGTCTAGCTTCTCATTTTTTATGCCAGGACTTTTGAGTGATTCCTTGCTAACCAAATGGAGCATGACCTAATGCCTGAGAGCTTTGTTACCAAATACAGTCCAAGTAAGAAGACTATCAAGAACATCATGCAGGAGTTTAAATATTTACCCACCATTGGAATTTTCCAATGTTTTCAACCATGGAGCTTGTTTTTTCTTCTGCATATTTCTTTTTTTTTTTCCACACAGCCCTCTTCCATGGGGGCTGGCAGTATGTAGCCAGTGCTATTTAATTGTCCTTTTGGAGAATCTGGTGAACTTGAAGGAAAAGTGAAACGGCAAAGAACTTTCATGACACCATTTTGGTGTTTTACCCTGACCTAATTCTTCGAATTCTCTACAGCAACCTCTCTCTGCTCCTCCCAACTCTGAAATATAGAATCTAGATTTTGTATTTTTTCTTTTTTAGTTTTTTTTTTCTTTTTTAAGAGGAACTGACTGACACTAAAGTCAGCTTTATGCTGATGGATTAGAACCATTGAAGCTGAAAAAAAAAGGCCACAACAATAGCGAGAAGCCCCAGAATTTTCAACAGGAAGGAAATAGGGAAATCACTTGAAGCTTTTGGTGCCCGTGTCTTTAAAGGCTTCAGTATCCTTTGTTTCTGGGTGAGGATGGCACTCCTGGCCCCCTTCCACTGCCCGGGCCCAATGAGGCGGTACTGGTAGGAGTTGCAGGGTCCGAAGTAGAGCTTCACAGCAAGTTTGGGGTCTTTTAACAAGAGAGACAGGAGGTCTGGCTTCGCACCTATCTCTAAGGCAAGCTCGTCCAAGTAGTCAACATAATTGGTCTGCAGTGTCTGGCTCAGGCTCTTTCCAAACCTTAATGAAGAAAGTGCAAAAGGGTAGATTCACAAAATGTTCTAAGTTACATAAGAACAGTAGATGCTCGATAGATGTTGGAACAATGAAGGGATGAATGAGTAAATGAGGTTTGAATCAACCTCTGGTGGAAGGTGTGAGCTTATTCCTTCCGAAGGCTTAGATCTCAGATTGAGAGTAGGCTGTAAAATAAATAGCCATGAATTCATGGAAGTTCTAGGGATGTGACAAAGTTTATGACCATGATTATTATTTGATATTTAGTAAGTGGCTTCAGTTCTCTAGGCAAGTACAAATTAGTCAAGCTGCAAAAATTCATGAGCTAACACAGATGAAAGCTTAGCTGAGTGTCTTGCTTAGTATTTGCTTGTTAAATTATTAAAGCAGTTGGCACTCTGGCTGGCATATAAGAGCTGCTCAATAAATGTTAGATTAATTAGAATTTGACCATGAGACATCTCCTATGTGTGATGTCAGGCCCCCAAGTCTACTGTCCAAGGGTGCATGATCACTATTGCACCCCATTCTATCCTATCACAAAGCATACATCTACTTTCATCTCACACCAACTCCTAATTTACTTTGATAGGACATCCCCCAGCTAGCTTTTCAGAGACACTTGGGCCACTATCACTACTGCTGTTCTCATCCCATTTCCCCTCTCCCCACAGAGAGTGGGCAGCCTGAGAAGATAAGGAATCTAACACGGGCATCATACAAAACTGAAATAAAATTAAGTCCAAAAAAAGTCCTGATTTGGTAAAAATTCTATCTTCATATAGTTGGTTCTTAAACTAGTATGTATATAAATCACCTAGGGAGAACATAAAAGCACAAATTTCTAGTTTCATCCTGAGGTTCCAATTCAGTTAGTCCGGGTTGTGATCCAGGAACTTGCATTTTTAAGAAATGGCTAAATAGGTTTTGAGGGTAGTTAGGTCACTATACTTTGAGAAACACTGCTTTATGTAAAGAATTAAAGAAAAATTCTTACAGATCTATTCTTTTTTCATTCCTCTTGATAATGTCCGCCATCATAGTGCTCCCTGAGGGCAAGGTACACAAGCCTAGAAATAAAAGGCTGGATTGAGTAGTGGGTTTGATTCAATATCATTGCTTTTTATAGTAGTTGATTCCTACAATTAAACTCTGGCTATTTACCCATGTTATGCCAGTCAGGACTGCAGTGTTGTTGGACTCCAGGGTGTGCCTCTCTTATTGAGTTCTATGTTATGCTGCCCTCAAGGGGAGCATGGGCTACAGCATGAACTCTGAGAGGGAGGGAGTGAAAAAAGAGGCTAGAGAAGGAAGGTCAGCCTGAAGAGCTGGAAGCCTTGCCAGGTGGCTTGAGCTCTATTCTGAATGTGATGGGAAGCCATGGGAGGGTTTTCTGCAGGTGGTAACAAGATCAGATTTGCTCTTTAGAAAGATCCTTCTAGCTGGTGAATTTTGGAAAATGGGCTCTAGGTAAGTGAGTTTAAAGGAAGTGAGACCAGTTAAGAGGCTGTTGAAGTAAACCTGGTGGGGGTGAAGTGGAGCAGTGGGGACAGAGAAGGTAGATTAATGCAGGAGTTATTACTGTGTGCTTATGATTCCATCCCTGTCTACAGGTATTCTCAGACATGTTGAAGTGGTCCATTTCCTCTAGATACAGCTAGTTATCAGACATACTAGAGTCAATGAGATAAAAACCGAGCCCATCACTGAAGCCGTCCTGGTCGGACTTGCATCTTCTTCCACATATTCCTCTCTCTATTCAGAGCCCTGCTGTCCATCCAGTTCCCATGGCCTGAGATCTGCAAGTCATCTGTGACTCCTCCCTACTCCTCTCAGATGCTCTACATTCAGCCGATCATTCTGTCCTGCAGATTTTATCCCTAACTATTTCTCACATTTCTATTGTCTTCTCCACTTTGTCTCTTTGCCTGGCTCAGCTACATCATGTGTCAGCAGAGCCTTGCAGTGTAGTGGCCTTCTCACTGATCTCAGAGACCCCATTCTTTTCTCATTTCAAATCTGTCTTCCACACTAATGCTGAAATAATCTATTGAAAATGTAAATCTGATAATGCTTATTCCTTGCTTACCTTTCATTGGGTCCTCTGGCTGAAGAGCTTTTTAAAATGGAGATTCTAGGTCTGTCCCTAGGCCAGACTTAACCAGAGTCCCCAAAGGTCCACCAGATGATTTTATGTGTGGCCAGATGTGGAAAGAGCCAACTTATGTTTTATATTGTAAGCTTCTTAGCATGTCTTCCAAGGCTCCCATGTCCTGGCTCTTCTCCTGAAAGAATGATCTCTCACCCCTCTCTGCCTCACATGTCATGTTCTGGGAATGTCAAATAACTTGTATTTCTCCATATCCATCATGCCTCTATGCTTTGGTTAAAGTGATTCCTTTTTTCTGCATCTGAGAAAACTGGTCATCTAGCAAGTTTTCCTGGACCATATGCCCTCCTTTATTCCACTCTGCTACTGCAAAGCACCCTTGTCTTCTTCTCATGTACTCCATGCATCCCTCTACAAAGCATTTGTCTTAATACCTGGAAATAATCTGTTTAAATTGCTCTCTATCCTACCAGGTTCCATCACAAGGGTAGGTATTCAATGAGTTTTGTTTGAGCTGAATTGAACCCTGGGGTCAGGGAGATAATAGCCTTCTGAGGAATGTAAAGTGCTATATAGCTACTTAGACAGAAACTTTTCAATAACTTTATAACTTTGTAAGGATCTGTGAGACTGAGATTCTTAATGTATTAAGAGTTAATTTGGAGTTATTGTATGGGTCTCTAGATTTGCACAGAGGAATTTATAAACATCACATAGGTAAAACCATGAGTCATGGAACTTTTGCTTCTCAACTATTCTCTCATGATTCCAGGAAAGGATATGTACTTAGTTTTATGATAATTGAAATTCTCTGAACTTTCTAATATTTTAAAGAGATGATTGTAGATCTTTATTATAATTATTGTTATTATTTTATCTCTGTATTTGTTATTGTGCAAATTCTCCACTAATTTTTTAGCATGTTAATTTCTCAAGCGCAGCCTAAGGTTGGCAAATTTCTTACTGGCAATGCCCATACCTAAACTCGTTATTGAGCAAACTCCATCAGGAATAACACCCTCAGCCCCTCACTTGCCCATTCACATACCTTTGAAGACCCTGGTAGCCCAACGAGCTTGAAGTTCAACAGTTGGGAAAATGGAACCTAGGGGCTGGATGAGACCAATGCACGCCAGAGTGGACTTCTCCAGGTGAGGAGGGAACATGTATTTATACAGCGAGACCATTTTATCCTCTACTTTAACAAGTGAATCTTCAAGGAAGGGAAAAGAGAAAGTATATCCTGTTGCAAAGACAATGACATCAATCCCTTCCTCCACTGTTCCGTCTTCAAAGATGGCAGAAGTTTCTGTGAGCTCTTTCACTTTTGGTTTCACCTTGATGGTTCCATAGAGTATACGACTTGGAAGATCATCATTTAGTACCGGTTCTTTCATAAGATATCTGAAATGCCCAGAAGAAAACTCTTAGAGGGAACATCTAATGAAGAATCTTGAAACTCTCTTGATATTTTATGGGGTTGGCTCTTTGAATAAAGAAGTTTCTCAAATATCCATAAAACTTTCTAACTTGATTAGTTGGCCTACCCCAAACTTTACTATCTGACTTCATTTGTGACTTCATTCACAAATCTCTCCCCTCAACACAGAAGAGAAAACATGTAGGTGATGTAGGTAAAAAGACATTTCATAAAAGGAGGCATCCCCAAGGGCTTAAATACCAGTACCTATGGTCAATCCCTGAATATTCTAGTCATTGTCATCCCATTGATGTTTCCACTATTGTTTTATGATATCTACCTTTAATTATCTTGTTGCTCCATTTAATCTCTATCTGATCATAAATTTAAATTAGAAAGGAAAATTTTGTTAAATCCCCATTAGTTTTGAAAGTCTTATTAAGGGACCAGTATAAGGACCAGTCAGTGTAAAATCTAATGCATAAAGTTAAGTTTGGGGGTATTTGTTGATTCCAAATATCCATGGAGTTTCTGTATGTCATAGCATGGGTGATAAGGTCTGGTTGTATTTCTGAAATTCCCATTTTTGTAGATTTGAGAACCATTTTTTTTTAAAAGACAATACATGCCTCATGTATCAGATCTCAGAACTAAGCAGTCACATGGCATTTGTTGAAAGATTCCAAAGTTCTTCTGTTTTTGTATTTTTTAAAGGGAAGGAGCCTGTTATCAACTAAAGAAAAATAAACATACTGTTTTCTTGTGTTTATAAGATAAGTGATATGTAACTTTGAGCTTAGTAGAGATTTATTTTTTGGCAAAGAGATGATGAATATGTTCTCAAAAGCTGCTCATGGGAAGAACCCTTATGGTGTACAGAATTAGCAAAGCATGAGTTATCACATGGAGAATTCAGAACACATTTCCCACCACACCCCTTTGAAAGGAAGATTGCAATCTCTTAAAGCAGTCTTTTCCACTGTTGGACAGCTTTGGGTATTAGGGACTTCTTCCTATAATCCAAGTTCTGCTTTCTGGAGTAGCTCATAATATTTATTTTTTTTAACTTGTTTTTTTTTTAATTCAAGTATAATTAGCATACAGTGTTATAATAGTTTCAGATGTACAATATAGTGATTCAACAATTCTATACACTTCTCAATACTCATCAAGATAAGTGTACTCTTAATTCTTTTTGTCTCTTACATCCATCCCTCCTCTCACCTCCTCTCTGGTAACCATCGGTTTATTCTCTGTATTCGAGAGTCTGTTTTGTTTGTTTGCTTGTTTCTTTTATTTCTTAAATTCCATGCATGAATCAAATCATATGGTATTTGTCTTTCTCTGACTTATTTCACTTAGCATATATCCTCTAGGCCCATCCATGTTGTTTCAAGTGGCAAGATTTCATTTCTTTTTTTATGGCTGAGTAATCCAATTCAAAATGGGCAGAAGACCTGAATAGAGATGTTTTTCTGAGGAAGACACAGTTGGCTAACAGACACATGAAAAGATGTTCGACATCACTACTTATCAGGGAAAGACAAATTAAAACCACAATGAGATATTATTTTACACCTGTCAGAATACTAAAACCAAAAAACACAAGGAATAACAAGTATTGGTGAGGATGTGTAGAAAAAGGAACCCTAATGCACTGTTGGTGGAATTGCAAACTGGTGCAGCCACTGTGGAAAACAGTGTGCAGGTTCATCAAAAAATTAAAAATAGAATTTAAATGACCCAGTAATTACACTACTAGGTATTTACCCAAAGAAAATGAAAACACTGATTTGAAAAGACATATGCATCCCCATGTTCATTGCAGCATTACTTACAATAGCTAAAATATGGCAGCAATCTAATTGTTCATCAACTGATGAATGGATACAAAAGATGTGGTACAAAATGGAATATTACTCAGCCATAAAAAAGTTCAAAATATTTATACCTCATCTTCTTAAGTATTTAATTTTTAAAAGATATACAGAACAAATTTGGAATTCAAATTCCAGGATGTCTATGATACTCATACTCTTAGGTTGTAGTTTGAAATACCATGTTAGCAATTTGGCTCTTTATAAAGAGGTACCTCTGACAACCTTGCTTACCAATGAGTATACCATAAAAAAGCAAAAGAACTCTACTTGTTTTGCGGCTCAAGACCATAATTTTCATGGTTGAACCACCGATCCATCTGCTGTTCCATAATCCATTTTCGAATTGTTTGTGGCAGGACATTTCGGAGCATGGACCTAAACCGGCTGTGGAACACCATGTCCCAGGGATAACCATCTTCAGAGATACGGCTCATGACCCAGGAGCCATGTCTGGTGCTGATAAATACCTGGTAAGCAAACAGGAATGCTGTTTAAATCAAGGCATTGTCCCTTTAGGGAGGAATCTACTGTGTAGATGACATACCACATGTATGGCTCAGAGAAGTAAAAGACTTGCTCTAGGTTACATCGCTGATAAGTAGCAGGGCTGGGAGGTAAACCTTGGCTTCCTGACTTCCAGATTTTTTATGATACCACACTGTAGTAACCAAATAACCAACCAATCAACCAACTAACCAACCGACCAACCAACCAACCAATTAATGAGTAATGAAGCATTGGTATATGGCTGGGATTTTCCAATATACCCCTCCTCCTTTCTCTCCTTCATGGTACAAAATAAGCAGAGAGCATCGCACCTGAGCAGCCTTCTTACTCAACTCAACGGCAATATCTGAGGCTGAGTTCCCTAGTCCAATCACCAGGATATGTTTCCCCTCAAATCCCTCTGGGTGCTTGTATTGGCGGCTATGGAAATACTGGCCTTTGAACCTCTCGATACCTTCAAGGAGAAGAAGAGAGAAGTCCATGAACTATGTTAATTTCAATAAAAGTGCATTAACAGCTTTTCTTTTTCCAGAGTCAATTATTTGTTTTGCCTCTTCCCTCTTAGGACAGTTACAATGGCAAGGCTGATTGGCAAACTCAAAGCATAAAGTATATGAGAAATGTTAGGGTATACATATGGAACAGGACCAAAAGAGTTGATTTCAGAGCCTGCAGCTTTCATATTTATTTAAAAAAGTAAAATTTTTTTTTTTTGTGTGTGTGTGTGTTAAATGGTTTTGATGATTAGAGCAGAGACAGATGCTGGCTTCCAACTACTCATTATCTAATTTTGGACTGTATGATGGTACTTTATTTTTTTAAAAAGAATTTATTTATTTATTGATGAGAAACACAGAGAGAGGGGTAGAGGCACAGGCAGAGGGAGAAGCAGGCTCCCCAGGGGGAGCCCGATGTGGGACTCGATCCCAGGACCTCAGGATCACACCTGAGCCAAAGGCAAATGCTCAACCTCTGAGCCACCCAGGTGCCCCTACAATGATAGTTTAATATCACATAGCACATGTATTCTTTTAAGTGTTGTTGGACATATTGCGAAGTGCTTTTATTATAGTTGTGTAATAATTAATATATCATTCTTATTTTGCAAAAGCAAATGAAAATTAAAATAAAGAAAAACCAGGCACATAGAATTTGAAGGTTGGTTTCCACAGTGCAGTGAGTCAGTAACTTACTGGATAAGCCATTTTGAAGATAAGTCTGTCTCTTTCCCGGGAAAATATGACTTTATTAAAGTATTTGTCTTTGATGGTGAGTGGCTTGAAAGAACCTTTAGGTCATTAGTTCACCAAGTGTGGTCATTTGGCCAGCATTATTAGTTGGAACCTGGGAACTTGTTGGAAATGCAAATTCTCAGCTTCATGATGCCATATCTGCCGAGTTGGAAGTGTCAGAGATGGGGCCTAGCAAGTTGTGGTTTTAAAAGCCCTCCAAGTGATTATTTTTGAGAATCACTGCTTTAGGGTAGAAGATCTCATGCCTGGCTACATATTAAAATCATTTGAGCAATCCCTAATTGATCTAGGCCTACCTATACCAATTGAACTTTTGAAGGTCATTAGGATATTAGAAGTTCCACAGGTGGTTTGAAGTGAGGCTTGGACTGTGAACCACTGTATTAGATGTTTCCCTGAGGGTCTTGAGAAGGAAGTGTGCTCTCTGAGGGAAGGGGCTGGGAGGTACCAGGACAGACACGTGTGGGGTTCCATTGTCTGCACTCCTCTCCTCTGCTCTCTCTGTACCCATCATGGTCCTGTAGGAGCACTTATTCCCAGGGAATCCTCTCAATAACCCTGTCTATAGGCCTGGCTCTGAGGAAAAGTCTCCAAGGACACAACAAAGTAACAGTGTTTGGCAGGATAGATAAAGGCCAAGATAGATATACATGGCTATGAGGGCCTCTCCAACAGAGAACCCCTCTGTTGGGTGAAAATTCTCTGGAATTCTGGGGAAGATTTACTAACTTCGGAGGAAGTAGGCTGAAGTCCCTGTGTCATGAAGACCCAAAGAGGTCAATAGAAACAAAGTTGAAATGTGGAGACTTTCATCTTTATAGCTCTATCCAGATCTTATTGTTATGCCCAGTTGCAGTAGTTAATGCTGCTTGTCAATCCAATCTGCATATAAAATGCCTGGACACTGTAGGGAAGCAATCACCTCAAATGTGTCTCCCTGGAATGTGGATTATTTTAGGCTAATAATTTTTAAGAAACAGAAGGCTCAGAAAAGCCTTTGACTTCCCTCCTAACTGCCTAAAAGAATTTAGATGGAGGACCTGCTCTAGGAAGGGAGCTGACACCGTGGATAACTACAGTATAATATGAACTAGGTGAGGTAGATAGGGAGGAACTTATCAAAGTCTGTTTGTTAATACTCCTCTCTGTGTCTCATTCTTTCTGAGTGGCCCAGTAAACATGAGTTTACCGAACATTTACCCTTTTTCATCTTCCTGTGAATTGTCTTCCTTCCCTTTATAGTCCCCAACCCCTACCCCCTTCTCATTAGCTCAGAATGACACACAAGCCTCAATTGCCTGACTGCCTGTTGGCCTCATATTCTTATCGAGTCGCTGTATGCGTTATTTTATTTAAAAATTAAAAAAATATTTTATTTATTTGAGAGAGAGAGAGAGAGAAAAGGAAAGAGAGAGAGGACATGAGGGAGAAGGGGCAGAGGAAGAGGGAGAGGCAGACTTCACTGAGTAGGGAGCCTGAGGAGGGGCTTGATCCCAGGACTCCGGGATCATGACCTGAGCCAAAGGCAGACTCTTAACTGACTGAGCCACCCAGACACACTTGAATTTTACTTTTTCCTAGTGGTCTGTTTCATGTTAATTTAACTCAGACTAGCCAAAAGAATGTTGAAGTATAGAGGAAAGTTTTTCTTCCCCAACGACACCTACTCTGAAAGGCTGGGAATCTCCAGAGGTCTCACCTGGAAATGACTCCAGTGGGATGTGAGGGAGGATGTGATGGCCACTGCAAACCATAACTGCATCAAAGACAGCACTTTGCTTCTTGCTGTTCCTCTCAGTAACAACTTCCCATTGGCCAGAGGATGAAAAATCCGGGTGTTTTTTCACACTAAGGACTGTTGTCTTGAATGAACACAGAGAAGGCATCACTGAGCATTACTCTGGCATAACAAGGGCTTCACCCAGTACCTTGGGAGTGGGAATAGTTAGAGTGCAATGTGTGACTCTAGGTTCCATTTGAATCCCCAGTTCAAGCCACTTAAGGCAAAGACTGTTAAGTGTCCCCTTCTCATTCTTCTTTGGCAGGGAGCTACCAAGAATATGGTGCTTAGCCATGGGAATCAGTCTGTTAAGGACTGAATAAGGACTTGAGAGAGACACATAAAAGAAAGACAAAATCTGAGCAAGATATGGAACAGATCTTCATCATACAAATGATCACACAGTATTATTAAGAAACTTCTATGTGCCTACCACTGTGCAGACTCTGTATTAGAGAAGATACTTCATGTGAGGCACCTTGCATAGCGTCTGGCACATTGTCAGAATCCCATTAATGGGAATTGAGGTTGTTTCAACTAAAAAAAATATATAGACCATTAGTGTAAAGCTTGTGAAAAGACTATAAGATGTCTGGGTATTTTTGGGTGAGAGTGAACATTTCAGATTTGCAGTTTAGGATAGTAGATTAGCTAAAGTACTGTAAATTATTGCTATTCAAAATGTGATTTAAGAACCAACATCTTCAGAGGTTATTAGAAATCCAATGGAGACTTTTACAGGTTGAGTGGGGCCCTAACATCTTATGGCTTATATCAACTCAGAGACCAATAATGGAAATGAGTGTTCCTAACCCCTCTCTAACTTCCAGGAAACCCAACAGCAGTAACACAATAAATAAGCTCTCTTGCAAGTTTAACCCGATCTTTCAAAGAACAGATTATATAAATTACATACCATAGCAGGGCAATATATCTATTAAATAAATTGGTAGTCAAGTGGACAAATACCTATAAAAGCTTCTGGTATAAAAAATATCTGTTATTCATAGGATGGATCCACCAGGAAATGAGGAAAACTACATTAGATGCATTTTTAAAAGACTTTTAAAAAATTTATTAATGAGAGACACAGAGAGAGGCAGAGACTTAGGCAGAGGGATAAGCAGACTTCCTGCAGGGAGCCTGATGCAGGACTCAATCCCAGGACTCCCGGATCATGCCCTGAGCCAAAAGCAGATGCTCAACCACTGAGCCACTCAGGCATCCGCATTAGATGCATTTTAATGGTATTTACAAATATAGATTTCCACCCACAATCAGCTATTATAAATCAATATAATACAAACCTAGAACAAAACTGAAATTGCTGAGAAAATGAGATGTGTTACAAAAAATAAGCTCTACTAACAGTTATTTATTCAGAGATAAAAGTTAATTTTATTTCTTAAGCACAGTTACTAGTTTTCAGAGTGTAGGTTATTGATAAAAATTCAGCATGTTTAGTGAGAATATTGTTTTCTTCTTGTTGATTATTTGTTTTGGAAGGAGCATAGGAAAGATAGTTCTAATTGTTTTTCAAAAAAGATCCAGCCATCCTGATGTTGTTAGAGAAAGTATCATGCCCCCCAACAAAATACAAAAAATAGTTTCTACAGGCCTATGAAATAAATGAATGGAGAACTGTGAGCTTATTTTGTACATTTTTCTCAGAAATTCTATTTCTACAGAGAAAATCCAAAAATGAAATAGTTTGAGTTTTTTCTTCTGTCCTCTGAAGGGAAATGAGGCTAAGAGCCTGCAGTAGTTTAGATATTAGTATAAGTACAGTTTCATCATCAATATCATCATTATTCAAACCTTAAATTTTAACAGGCAATTTTCCTCTTCTGCCAGTGTGTATAAATCTATAATATCAGGGGTAGTGACAGTACTTTTTGGGTTTTGTATCATGTTCTTATCTTTCAGTAAAGAATTGGATTGGAATACTTTGTTTTATTCACAATTTATTTTTTCTTTAAGATTTTATTTATTCATGAGACGCACACACACACACACACACACACAGGGACAGAGAGGGAGAGAGAGAGAGAGGCAGAGACGCAGGCAGAGGGAGAAGATGGCTCCATGTAGGGGTCCCGATGCGGGACTCGATTCCGGGACTCCAGGATCACGCCCTGGGCTGAAAGCAGGCACTAAACTGCTGAGCCACCCAGGGATCCCCCACAATTTTTTTCATTACCAGAGTAACTTTTCTATTTAAGTGTGAGCTGAAAATATTTAGAGAAAACCATTCTACCCAAAATACAATACCTGGAACTGGATATATTTTAGAAGATCAAACTTTCTGGCAAAAATCCGGAAATACTCCAGGAGCTTAGAATTGTGCAGGAAGTTTGGAAAGTCCTCAGGCATTGGAAAGTCACTAAAACAGGACATTTCTTTGCTGGTGTTGGTGATGACAGATTGATAGATACTTGCTTGGCCATCTTCAACATTTTCCTAAAAAATCAAATCAAAAAGGGTGAGAATCATCTTACATTTAAAACAATTCCTTGATGTTTTATTCCTCTTCCAAATCTAACCCTTGGGTGATGTGTTCATCTTTCATTGCTATAGAATGACTGCAGTGTCTGGGTGATGAGGTGCAGTCTCTACTCCTGCATCCTGTGTGATAGGGTCTACTTGGGGCTCTCCACTGTTGCTCCCTGGCCAGGCTATTGTCATTGGTGGGATTGGGAGTGGGGACAATCCTCCTTTTGGCACATTGCAGGATATTCAGTATTCCCATTCTCTATCTATTTAGTGCCAGCCATTGTGATGATTAGCCCCATTCTGAAAATCCCCCTGGGGAGGCTATCCCCACCTTCCACTTCTTTGAGAACCAATGAACTCTGGAGCACTGGTCAGAAAACATAAGGGAGAATTTCAATTAAAATGAAGACTTCTAGGGGCAGGTAGTTTTCACATCTTAATTTGAATACCCCACTTCATTTTATGCTTAATGCAAATCAACCTTCCTCAAGTGATAAAAGTGAACAGCACTTGTACCAATCAAATCTTAAACTTAAATCTAAATGTTAGCAAGTATGTTTTGATAAAACTGGAGGTAGCACATGCTATGGTTCAGTTTGTAGTTGCCTCTAAGCACTCTGCATACAGATAATGTTCTTTATCTTAAATTTTATAAGTACAGTGATTCAATGTTTCTGAAATCAGCATGTTATCAAAGAGGCTTGCATAAGAAAATTTAAATAATGCCACCCAGGAAGTCCTCAATAAATGCTTCTGCATATGCAAAGACTAAAGTGTAATCCAGGCCAAGTATCTTTGCTCAATGTTAGGGTGCAGTATAAAGAAAGGGAAGGGTTGCAGGAACTCATAAATTTTTCTTAAAGATTTATTTATTTATGATAGACATAGAGAAAGAGAGGCAGAGACACAGGCAGAGGGAGAAGCAGGCTCCATGCCGGGAGCCCGACGTGGGACTCGATCCCGGGACTCCAGGATCGCGCCCTGGGCCAAAGGCAGGCGCTAAACTGCTGAGCCACCCAGGGATCCCAGGAACTCATAAATTAATCGGAATATGTTACTCTATGTTACATAAACAGCACGTATCTTTTCCACAGAATAGTAAATAAAGGAAAGGTAATACTCTAGTCCTACCACCATAATAAATCAATTGCTTATGTTTCTCTCTCATCATTATTCATAAAAAATCATTATGTTCCTGCCAAATTCTTAGATCAAGGCTCCTTAGATTTTTGGCAGCAGTGAAGGAGGCAGCCAGGACTAGCACAAAGAGCCTGGTCTATGGAGTTAGACATCCCTCTTTAGACTGTGCGGGTCAGGATCAGTCAGTGCACTGAATTTCCATCTTCTCATCTGTAAAATAGGGATGTATTGATGCTCGATTGTTATTGTCTGTGTTATGAAGGAAGCTACAAGCTTCAGTCATGCCATTGGTTACAGCTCCTTGTTCACTGTGGTACTAGGAAGGAAGCAAGGGTA
This sequence comes from Vulpes lagopus, assembly GCF_018345385.1. Classification (NCBI taxonomy): domain Eukaryota; kingdom Metazoa; phylum Chordata; class Mammalia; order Carnivora; family Canidae; genus Vulpes; species Vulpes lagopus. Next base: position 158,567,221 of record NC_054824.1, on the reverse strand, counting down.
GCATCTTGGACACCAAAGTAACAGACACGAGCACATTCACCATCACACCTGAATTTTCTGTACAAGAAGTTGTGTTTGATTTCAAAGACTTACAAAAGAGTAAACTGTGGAATATCGCATCTTTTTTTATCAGCAAAACTCTTTATGTGCATTGGGCTTCACTGAATATCAGGATTATTAATACCAATATGAGTTACTAAAACTAAAACAATGTGTTTAGATGATGTTATTTAAGAGTAGTATGTAGAATACTTGCTAACCTAAGTCTATGTTTATAAGGATCCTCCCCCTCATACATTCCTTCTATCTCTCTTTCTTGTTCATTCACTCATCCATTCATTCATTCATGCCTACTAGAGACCAGGAGTCAAATGCCATTTTGAATGTGAATATGACTGATGAATTTAACTTCTCTAGTCCTGAATCAAGATTCAGATGATACTGTTGTTAAAGTTTCAGGTGGCTTAATAAAAGCTAGTCAGATTAGGGTCAGCCAGCTTTCTAGGTGATTAGATTTTGGTGTGTGGTGTTAACTGTGTGTAAGTGTTTGAATGCTAAAGGAGTTTGTATTAGAACATGAAGTAGTTTCTGTCTCATACATCAAGATACAATGACCCTGAACTCTGGATGAATAAATAATGGTGTTTTAATGTTCAAATACTAGCTTCATATTGCATAATACTAGAGTCAAACTGATACGTAAACTATTTCTGGATGTTTCAACATGGTTAAGTACAATGTCCTTGGTAAGATAAAGTATCTGACTTTCTTATCCAACCAAATTCTCAAACTTGGAAATACAGTTGACCTCCTAACAACATGGGGTTGAAATGCGTGGGTCCACTTATACTCAGATGTTTTACTGTATAATACTTAGGATTTTCTTAATGACATTTTCTTTTCTCTAGCTTGCTTTAGTGTAAGAATATTGTATGTAACAATATATAACCTACAAAGTATGTGTTAATTGACTGTTTATGTTATCAGTAGGGCTTCTGGTCAACAGTAGGCTATTAGTAGTTATGTTCTGGGAGACCCAAAAGTTATACATAGATTTTTGGCTGTGCAGGGGTCAGCACCCCAACCTCTGTGATGTTTAATGGTCAACTATATTTCAGGAGGCAAAGAAACACCAATTTTTTTTCCTCAAGACCAGATAATTTTATAAGTGGTACAGAGTAGAGTTAAACGTGAGAACCCTGGAGTCAGACTGGGTTGATATCCTGATTCTACCACCTTTAATGGCTTTATAGATGGGCAAATTATATGTCAATTTCCTCAGTTTATCCTATAAAATGGGGTTCATTAATAATTATAACATTGATCAATTGTTATCAGGCTGAGATTAAAGTGCTTAACACCACACCTGTCTTTAAATAAGTGTCTTTAAGACTTTAGAGTCTTGAGTTCAAGCCACATGTTTGCCTCTGTTGCTACTATTATAGGTCATGAGGGTTAATCTTACTAAACCAGTCATAGATTTGAAATAGCTAAACTAAGATTGTTATACTATACCTTGCACATTAGTGTTATCAAGCACCAATAAAGTGGCTATGGAATGTGGTTGGCTCCCCTGTCAGGTCAATTTTTATTTTTTTAAAGATCTTATTTATTTATTTGAGAGAAAGAGAGAGAGAGAATGAATAGAGGGAGAGTGAGAGGGAGAAGCAGACTCCCACTGAGCAGGGAGCCTCCTGCGGGGTTCAGTTTCAGGTATCTGAGATTATGACCCAAGCTGAAGGCTTAACTGACTGAGCCACCCAGGCACCCCTGTCAGGTCAATTTTAAGGGCACCTAAGGTGATGAGAAGAACTAGTTCTGATGCTTGAGCTCCTACAGTAATTTCAGAGTCTGGGCAAGACTCTTCTTTGGGAGTTATACTGGTGTAATCTGTCAACAATTGATGATGATGTCACAATTTTTTCCTGAAGATCAAGTAATAATATTTATTATGGTTGATTGGTATACCGCTGTCAAAAAAAGCTTTGTTTTTACATGTGCTTCTTCCTATGTTAGCTGAAGCAGATGTCTATGTATTTAGACAAATCTGGGTGAAACTGGTTTTTGCTGAAACTTATAAAGGGAGAATAATTCTATTAAAAAACAAAATACATATCAAGTATCTCTCCTGTCCAAGCTCTGAGCTTGGAGTTAAGGACAAGATGCAAACAGGACACAGTTCCTATCTCTAGGGACCTTATTATTACATTGAATAAAAATGCATTCGGGATTTGAGGATGGATAGAGACAGATTAAGATAGGAGGCTTTTCTGTCAACCAAGACAGAGACAGAAGACACAGCTTTCAAAACAGATGAATGTAACATATATTTATTTAAAATACAAGCAGTGCCAGGGACACCTGGGTGGCTCAGTTAGTTAGTGTCTGCCTCTTGATTTCAATTCAGGTCTTGATATCAGAGTCTTGAGTTCAAGCCTCGTTTTGGGCTCCACACTGGGTGTGGAGGCCACTTAAAAAAAAAAAAATCCAAGCAGTGCTTAAAAATTATATTTAAGCACAAATACTGATAAATAATCTGAATTTCCTAACAGATAGAATTTGCTACAATTTTTCTGTTTAAGATAAATCATCATATGATAAATTATTTTCTTAATATAGAATTTTCTGAATGTCAGAAGACTATGTAGCAAAATCAAATTAGTTCAGACAGCACTGATTTAGAATTTACAATCTTTTGATCAAAGGTTAGAGGGAAGTTACTCTTTGACTCTATAAAAATAAAAAGGTTATAAAAACTAATCTAAGTTTAAGAAAGATTATAAGGGTAATATTTAATCTGCCAGAAAGAGCAAGCTTATAGAGTGAAAACAGATTCACTTATTATGAATGGGAATTACAAAAACTTATAAATTGGTCATTTTCATTGTGAAGCATTTTTAAAAAAGATTTTATGCATTTATTACACACACAGACACACACACACACACACACACACACAGAGATTGTGTACCAGCAGGGAGAGCAGCAGAGGGAGAGGGAGAAGCTGAGCTTCTCCTGCTGAGCAGGAAGCCCAGTAAGGGGCTGGATCCCAGGACCCCGGGATCATGACCTGAGCCAAAGGCAGATGCCCAACTGACTGAGCCACCCAGGCACTGCTCCTGTGAAGCATTATAATATTGACCTCTACCAATCAATAATTTGTTCTCATGGCTAGTTACTCTAAGCAGTTGGAAATAGTAAAATTGTGTTTCTTTCAAAATATTCTGTCAATTCTCACTCATACGTGGAATTTAAGAAACAAAACAGAGGATCATGGGGAAGGGAGAGAAAAATAAAACAAGATGAAATCAGAGAGGGAGACAAACCATAAGAGACTCTTAACCATAGGAAACAAACTGAGGGTTGTTGGAGGGTAGGGGGTGGGGGAATGGAGTAACTGGATGATATGCTATATGTTAATTAATTGAATTTAAATAAAAAAATAATTCTATCATTCCAAATTTTTACTCTTTCAGGTGGACTTTATATCTATATCCTCTTGAAATGAATGTGACTAAAACTACTTTTATGTTCTTGTCCTATAGACAGGGGCAAAATTGTGGTTCCCAAATGTCATTCAGTGGACTAGTTGCATTATAAGAATTCAGGGGAGCTTTGAAATATATAACCTCTGAGTAGATCTGGTTTGGGCCCAGATATCTGTATTTTAGAAGTGCTCCTTGCACATGAACTGGGAACCACTATGTTTATTAGACTGTCATTGCATTCTGTTGTCTTTCCATTACACTGATATTTCCCTAGATCTCTGGCTTTGATCAATGATAATAAAATGAGAGAAAGGCAGTCATCTCTTCTGGAGAAAAAGTGGCTGTTTGTTCTAAACCAGTGAAGAGGAACAGAATTTGCCACCCTAGAATATATCTATTTGGGATGGGGATTATTTTAAACTGGCTATTTTTAAGAAACAGCAAACTTAGGGGAAGCTCTGAAAACTGAGTAGAAGTTACCCCCTCCCCTTTTTAAAAAAATATTTTTTATGTATTCATTCGTGAGAGACACACAGAGAGAGAAAGAGAGGCAGAAACACAGGCAGAGGGAGAAGCAGGCTCCATGCAGGGAGCCCGACGAGGGACTTGATTCCAGGACTCCAGGATCACGCCCTGGGCTGAAGGTAGGCACTAAACCACTGAGCCAGCCAGGGATCCAGAAGGTACCCTTTTGTAAGAGATATTGACATGTAGAAGGGAAATAACTTGTAAGAGTGTCTCCCTGGAGGTACCAGGATGAAGGGGATGAGTCAATGTCTAGAAACTTCTACCAAAGGAGAAGGCAGTGACTTAAATATGCACAACAACCTTACCCTTACTGCTTTTCCTGGTCACCTCTGGTAACTGACTCCCCACCCTCAACTTCTTCTCTTGTCTTTAGCTGAAGGTGGTATTTAAGGTGATAACTACTTCAGGGATTTGCTCAGTTTTTCTGGGTGTCTCCCATGTACATAATTGATAATATATGTTATTAAATGTTTGTACCTTTTATCCTGTTACTCTGTCTTATATCAGTTTATTAGGCCAGCCAAAGAACCTAGAAGGGAAGGGGGGAAAACTTTTCTGCCCTTACATTAGTCCTGTATAATGTTAAACTTTAAGTGATCAGTATGTGCTGTTTAGAAGAACAAGTCGTTTGGGGCACCTGGGTGGCTCATTCGGTTAAATATCTGACTCTTGATTTCAGCTCAGGTCATGATCTCAGGGTCATGAGGTCAAGCCCCTCATGGGGCTTCTCACTGAGCATGGGGCCCACTTAAGATTCCCTCTCCTTCTCCCTCTGCCCCTCCCGTCTTGACCTCTCTCTCTTTCTATTAAAAAAAAAAAAAAAAGAACAGGCCACTTGAAACAGAAGAAAGACTGAGCCATAGGAAAGACAGAAGTGCATGTTTGGATCAGTGCAGAGACGGTGTCATGTGGGAAGTTCCATTTGGAAATACCTTATGTGTCTGTTTCACATTTTTATCTCCCTATTTTCAACATTTGAGTCAAAAACTTTGATGGAGATAAATATAGGTGATCAAATTTGTGTATATCCAAAGCATAGAATTGGAAGAATTGAAAAAGAATTGACAGAATTGAAATTTCAAATAAACATTTCTTGACCAAGGACAAAACCAACTAAATACTATTTAACATGCACAAATGTGAATTCCTATCAATAGGATTAAAAATTCAGTTTCAAAAGGATAGAGTGATAGTGACCCAGATCATCAGTGGTTCTAATAAAAAAGGTTCAGAACTTTTAATTGATCCCAAAATTAGTGAAAATGATTGGAGTTAGGTGAGAAAAAGTCTGATAGAGAACCTACTTATGTTTCAATATTGTGGCTAGTTTTAAGACCTGTCGATTGCCATTTATTAGTCACTAATGGTAAGCCACTTCCCTTTGGTTTTCTTATATTTAAGTTGAAATTAATAATAAGTAATGTAAAAGAGGATTTTAAGTATAAAATGAGACAAATCATGTGAATATAATTATATGAATGATAGCTTTAGTTTTGCAAATGCAAAACAAGCTAATACAACACAAAATTTATTTTAATAAGGTGGACTGTCCAGGCCAAGTGTAGCATAAGTCATGGTGGGCAACTGTTAGACCAATTGGTTGTAAATTCTTCGAGAGAAGTGACTGTGTCTGATTCATTCCCCATTATCTAAGCAACGCTAAGTACCTCTTTGGTTCTGAAAAATATATATGTTGTAAAGATAAATTGGTTTGGAATATTGGTTTTGGAATATCTTGGGGGCGTCACATTTTAAGAGAGAAAGTGAAATTTCAGATCCAATCTACAGGAAGGAAACCAAGATGGAGAGACATTTAAAGAATATTATGTGAAGATTAATTAAAAGATTATATAAAGATTATATGAATATTGAGTACATGTAGCTGGGAAAAGATATATTTATATCCAAATGTAAAAAAAAAATAAACAAAAAGTGATGTATATTGGTAACTTTCCTATGCACACAGGTATTAGGAATGATGAAGGAGGCAGAGCTGGTTAGTGGCTAGAGGAAGAGTATGCTTTCCTCTCTTAACGCCTCAGTAAGATGATCAAATGTACACTCAGGAATCTTATAGACCTTCATTTTTGTGCTTTTTCCACCATCCTGGACGATTTGTTAATTCCAAAACTTAGCATCCTCTTCATTTGTCCATGAGGATAATCATAATACCTACTGAAGGGGTTCAGGACAGGCCCCCCACACCGCCAAATGTACCACTTTGTCATGTGGATTATTTTGACCTGAAGGCACTTGAGACTCTATTGGCTCAAGAGAAACTTTTGTTCTCCTTTAACACAGAAGAATCTGAATTGGGAGTATTTCCTAGAATAAGGGTTATTAACAGAGATAAATTTTATCTGCGTGACCTATCAGAATGAGTCTACTTTTCCTATCACCCCATGAAGTTCATTTCTTTACTCTGAAGTCCCAGAACCGTACCCCCTTCTCCTTAGTTCAGAATGACATATATACCTCATTTTGCCTGACTGTCTTTAGAATTTCCATGTCTATGTGAATAGCACACGCCTATTAAACTTGATTTTCTCCTGTTAATCTTATGTCAATTTGATTCTTAGTCCAGCTAGAAGGGCTGTTGAGGGTACAGGGGTTCTTGCTCCCTGACACTACATTTTAGGAGTATTGTGAAGAAAAAATAAGATGACGCATGGCAAGTACTTCTCCACTGGGGAAAAGTGCTAAAAATACGTTAATTACCCGCCTTACCCATGTTCCAAAACTGCCACTAGGGGGTGCTGGAAAACCTTTTGAAAGAATTCAGCATCCTCTTAGCTGGGTAGGAGCAAGGATTCTCAAATTTTGTTTTAACTTGTCAGCACTAAGTATGTTAAGTGACCTTAGAAGAATTGTGTGTAAATACAGAAATGAAAGAATAACCTATTTTCCAAATTGATTCTGGATGGTAGAGTAGTGAAGTGGCAAAGACTGAGAGGTGAGGAGGGGGGAGTGGGTGTGGCAGCTCGCAGCATCCCTTTCAGTACCATCTCTCTTTGGCAACTCAGTCTGTTGGTAATCAAGACTTTCACATGGCCCCATTAGCTGCCTGGGAAATTTTGCATACTGTAAGTTTCACACTGGAGAGAGACTATTTGTCTTTTTTGGGTTTAGGAAATTGTTTATGTTTCTCTATTAAATATAGTTTTGAGAGGTTTGAAATGTGATATTGTGACAGGTTTCAAGAAATTATATACTTAAGGATTTTATATCTAATAAGGTTTAATTAATTCAAATTGTAATCTTTTCTTTTTGAACCCATAGGAAGGTATCTCTAGTTCTGAAATGTTAGACACTGGGAACTGGGAATAGGATAGCAGGAAAAATATTCTGGGGCAGAAAAAATACTTCCTGGAATTCATCAAATCATATTTTTGACAGACCACTCAAAATAACTCACCTCTTCTGTTGCCAAATTGATGATAATCAAGTAAGGGACATTTGACTTTTTTATCTTAAGTCCCAAATTAGTATAAAACAGTAACATATTTATTATTAAATATAAATTTGTGGGCAGCCCTGGTGGCTTAGCGGTTTAATGCCGCATTCTGCCCAGGCCATGATTCTGGAGACCCTGGATCAAGTCCCATGTCAGGCTCCCTGCATGGAGCCTGCTTCTCCCTCTGCCTGTCTCTCTCTCTAATAAATAAATTAAAAATCTTTTAAAAAAATATAAATTTGTTATAACTTCACATTCTTCCTTAGGTCAAAAAATCCACCCAAGGAGGGAAAACCCAATGGAATCTATATGATCACCTAGAGTTGTTCACCTAGAGTGAACAGCAACAACAAAAAACATCTTTGGTTAAGACAGGAATGACTACCTTATTATATCACCCTTTCAAGAAAAGCTATAATGTTTCTAATGATTAGTTGTTAGTAAGAAATGAATGTGATTCAAGCTGTTTTTCCAGATTCTTCTCTGCAAGTTACCTGTCTTATATAAGGATCAACATCTCTATCATTAGCTCTGATTGTGTTTGCATAGTTGAATGAATAGATTTTTTAATTTGGTATTTGTGCAATTAGTTTGCCAAATTTGTTTCATCATAGGATTCATTTGGGATGCCTATTAAATATAGATTCCCTCCCTCAGATTTTGATTCAGTAAGTCTGGTCTGGTGTTGCGTATCTTTATTTTATTTATTTAGTGGTAAGTATCTTTACAAAACCCTCAAGGTGTGTCTCATAGTCATGTGCATTTGAGAAACCTAAGATTCGAAAATCCATTTTGGCATAAAATTTGGTTCAAACTCACAAAGCACATGTGCTAGATGTAGAGTTTTCCCCCTAACTGATCAGCTTGTAGGCAGAGCCCTTTAGATGGTCTCTGCTGATGTCAGAGTCTGCTTTTAGTGTATTCAAACCTTTTGCTTCTGTCTGGAGTGTTCTCACCTGTCTGAGCCCTCCCTTAGATGTACCTGATACACATCCTAAAGTTGTTGCTCTGGAGTTCTGAGCTGGGACTTTTGTTTAAACTTTTTGAGTGAAAATGCAAGTTAGGGCACGGTTATAAGTAGGACATTAGTTGTTAAGAAGTCATAGAGACCTGGGTTTGAATGTTAGTTCCTCCAGCATGACTATGATGAAATTACGTAACCTCCCTCAGTTTCTGTTTGCTAGTGCAAAAAATATATAGTTATTGCAGCCAACATTTATTGTGCTCTAAGTTCTTTGCATGAATTAGCTCTCTTAATCTCCAAACAGCACCGTGAAATAATTAGACCTTTCTATTATTATTTCAGTTACACTTAGAAATCTAAGACACAGGGATGTAAATCACTTGCCCAAGATCTCACACTGAGGAGGTGGCAAGCTAGTAATTAAACTCAGAAGACTATGGGAGGGAATAATTATGAATCTATATAGCTGTTTACATATCTTTCTAATATTCATGTAAAAGCTGATGAATGGATAGCATTATCAATAATATAGTTTGGCTAGTAGAATGAATTGAGTGAATATATTTAATAATGTCATTAAAGAGTTCCTCAGCAGTTACTTTACAGTATCATTAGTAAAGCTAAACAAACCAACATGGTTCATTTGTCAGAGAAAAATTAAGTCAGTAGTAATAAGAGCACACTCTCTGAAAAAGCATCTGCTCAATGAGTGGAACAGAAGTGGCATCTTGAAAAGAATCCCCATCACTTCTATTTTGTAATATGTTCTCCGATATTAGTATATTGCTCTGAGAATCACAAGAATGTAGGCTGCAAGACAGCGTCAAGATCCATAAGAAAAGGTCCTTTGCATGCCTGGGTTGACCATCTGGGTTAGGATAGTAATGATCTGGGAGAGATGACAGCTTATTTCTTTAGTTCCTGTGTAGCTGCATGAAATAAGTTTGATCAAAGTTGCTTAGAAAATCCCTCAATAAGACCCATCTGTAGGCACAATCTGTTCAAGAAACATGAAGATCCCACCTACTTTGAACCTCCACAGCCCTCCAATATCTTCAGTCTGCTCAAAGCAAGTGGGCTCCAGTCCCTCATCCACACAGCACTTCAGAGAGACCAGGCCACTGACTCCCGCTCCAATCACTGCCACCTTCTTTGCCATGGTGTCCTGTCAATGAATTTATCAATTAGTACTACTTCACTGGGACAAGAGGTAGGAAATCCCTCATCGTGTGGTCAGTAATCAGCTTTATTTGTATTTTTTTAAAAAGATTTTATTAGGGAGCACATGAGAAGGGGGAAGGGCAGAGGGAGGATAAGCAAACAGGGATGCCTGGGTGCCCCAGTCAGTAAACCCTCTGTCTTCAGCTCAGGTCATGATCTCATGATCTTGGGGTCATGGAATTAGGCCCCCCTGTTGGGCTCCCTGCTGAGTGGGGAGTCTGCTTCTCCCTTTTCCTCTGCCTCTCCCCCTACTCATTCTCTGTCTTTTAAATAAGTAAATAAAATCTTTAAAAAATGCCAAACAATTTATTATTATTATTTTTTAAGTAGGCTCCACACCCAGCATGAAGCCCAGCACAGGGCTTGAACTTGAGACCCTGAGATCAAGATCTGAGCTGAGATCAGAAGTCAGACATTTAACCAGCTGAGCCACTCAGGTGCCCCTAAGGATGCCAAAAAATTTAATAATATAGTACTAAGTATATGAGCCAAATCTCATTACATTCTTTAGAGTGCTGAGCTTTTCCTTTTCAGCTACCATCCCCAGCTATTATCCTTACCTTCGTTTTGCCTTTTGGTGCTGTCTCTTTGACACAATGGTTTTCTCTGTTGGCTGTGGGCTGGGACACAATCATAAGTACTTTAAGAGTTGGAGGAGGCTGTGAGAAGTGGGAGGAGCTTCTCACTCCTTTAGTCTTTTGCAACTTGAAACGCCTGGGCCTTTGTTAGGAGTTCTGAAATTAAGCAAGACACTTATATTCTGAGGTCCAGGATAATGATCTTTGAAGTAACACAATTATACACTTACACATATCATACACATAGCATAAAAATCATTTCTGTAATGGATGTGACCAATGTTCATAAGCAAAGTAGCAGATATGAATAAATCAAAAGAAGTTAAAATTATCCCTAACCTCACTGTATGGAGATAATTATTAAAAACATGGACATTTTGGCATATCTTTCCAGATATTTGTGTGTGTGTGTGTGTGTGTGTGTGTGTATGAATAAAAATAATTTCCAATTTGATTTTTCACTTTCCAGTGTATCAATACCTTTATATCTATAATAGCATTTTTTAATGGCTGCATGAATTCTGTTTAGTTGATGGGTTAGTTATCTACCTAAAAAATATTCATTTCTATGAGTTAGGCACTATTACTGGCATATGACTGTGCCCAGATGAATGAAACAGATTATGTCCCTGGTCTTCTGGAATTTACAAAGCTCTGGACTGGGGATCCCTGGGTGGCGCAGCGGTTTGGCGCCTGCCTTTGGCCCGGGGCGTGATCCTGGAGACCCGGGATTGATCTAGATCAACATCTGGATCCTTGCATACTACACTCACATGTTCCTAGATTGCTTATCCTGCCCAGACCTATATCTTATCTTGATGTTTCTGCTTGTGTATGTGTGTGCTAGTTTAGATGAACCTACTGGTACTTCCAAGATCTTCCTGTCCATTGATCTCTTTTTGGATTGATATAAAAATGGCTAAATTACTATTTATATTTAATTTTTTTAAAAATTTTGGATAACTTCCTTTTGCTTACAATCTCAGTTAGTGGCACTATCATTAATTAAGAAGACTAATCAGGGGGCTGGAAAGCCTTTATGTACCTTGGATATAATCTAATTGATGAAGATAAAAGACTCTGTTCTTCAACCTGCAAGACCAGTGGATCTAAGAACCCTGAGATTTTTTTGAAATGTAAATTCATTCAACAAGTATTCATTAACACATCCTAGGTACTAGACATTTTCTAAATGCTATAGACACAGCAATGAACAAAAGAGATAATACTCCCTGCTCTCATGGCACTTGCTTTCTAGTGGAGGGAGTCAGACAAACAGTTAATAAAACAAAATAAATATGTAGATTAGCTGGTGATAAGTGTTCAGGAGGAAAATAAAGGAGAAAAATTAGCTCTGGAGTATAGGAGTGAAGGATAGTGTTTGATCATTTTAAATAGGAAACATTATTTTCCTGAAATTTTCCCAACTGAATCTGGTATGATGAGAGTCTTTTTCTGTCAGATAGAGCAACTACATAACAATAGTAAAAGACAGAATAAGGATCATGATCAATGACCAAGGGAGAAAAGAGCTTAAAAAAAAAAAAGAGAAGATGAGTTACCTCATTGATATTGGGCCACAAATTTTATAACTAACCTGTGATCTATTCTCCAATTTTATCTTCACCGTCCCTTGGTTAGTTAATTATGATCTTAATAGAAGCCTTGTAAGTCATATTTATACCCGGTAATTGTACAGAGAAAACAAAACACCTGGATATACTAGAAAATGTTTTAACTGAACACTTGAGAGTCAAAAAGTATGAACAAAAAATTTATAGTGCTCCTTAAGCCTTCATGTGTGTACGAAATTCTTGGAGATTTCTTAAAAATGCAGATGTGGGGGCACCTGAGTGGCTCAGGTCATGATTCCAGGGTCCTGGGATAGAACCCCACATCAGGCTCTCTGTTTAGTGGGGACCCTCCTTCTCCCTCTCCTTCTACTGCTCCGCCTGCTTGTGCACTCTCTGTCAAATATATAAAGTTTTTAAAAAACACAGATGTTGATTGAATAGCTGTGGGATAGGCTTGAAATTATTATTTTATTCTTATTTTTAAAGATTTTATTTATTTATTCATGAGAGACACACACACACAGAGGCAGAGACATAGACAGAGGGATAAGCAGGCTCCCTGTGGGGAATCCAGGACCCCAGGATCACAACCTGAGCCAAAGGCAGATGCTCAACCACTGAGCCACCCAGGTGCCCAGCCTGAAATCATTTTATTTATTTATTTATTTATTTATTTATTTATTTATTTATTTAAGAGCCAGAGACACAGGCAGAGGGGGAAGCAGGTTCTCCACAAGGAACCCAATGTGGGACTCGATCCCTTATCCCGGGATCACACCCTGAGCCGAAGGCAGACGCTCAACCACTGAGCCACCAGGTGTCCCCCTGAAATTATTTTTATTTTTTTTATTTATGATAGTCAGAGAGAGAGAGAGAGAGAGAGAGAGAGAGAGAGAGGGAGGCAGAGACACAGTCAGAGGGAGAAGCAGGCTCCATGCACCGGGAGCCCGACGTGGGATTCGATCCCGGGTCTCCAGGATCACGCTCTGGGCCAAAGGCAGGCGCCAAACCGCTGCACCACCCAGGGATCCCCCGTGAAATTATTTTAAACTAGCTTCTGTGTGAGGCCAATGCTGCAGGTCCTTGGACTACATTTTGAGTTGCAAGTTTCTACTATGTTTTGCCAAGTTGCCTTCCAGGAAGCAGATACATTTGGATAGTATTTCAAGTGTAAGTGTAAAAATACTTTCATATAGATTAATTCATTTGGTTAGTTTAGAACCATAGGCGTTTTCATTCATCCTTGTTTTATGGATATGGATATAGGCTTTGCTTGGCTACTAGAAAGTTTAAGAACAACCAGGATGGTAATGAAAATAAAACCTTGTCACATAAGGGGCTACTGAAGAGACTTTGGATGTTTAGCTTAAAGGATATATGTACATGATAATTGCCTTCAATATATTGTTATAGGGAAATGTTTACATAAGTCTATTTTGAGTGGACATAAAATCTATCTAGGACCAACCATGTGAATGTTACAGAAAAGATGAATTTGCCTCAATATAAAGAAGAACTTCTGGCTAATAATGGTGTATAAATATTGGATGGACTATTTTGTAAAGTAGTGAATTCTATATCTTTGTAAGTATTCGAACAGAAGTTAGATAACCACTTATTACAGGATACTAGGAGGATTCATGCAGGCAGGGTGTGATAGTGAAGTAAAATTGTCACTAAGTATAATATTATAGGGTCTGAGATCTTATCCTTATTAATTACAATTCTATTATAGGTATGAAGTTGCTGAGAAGACTTTAGATTTGATTTGCAAGTATGCTTGAAACTGTTGGTACTATTCACCCATCTACATGGTTTGGGCCCTGCAGTCACCTCCCTGAGCCTTCCTGGAAGAGTCCAAAGTCTCTTAATTATGGATACTCCCATGAGAAGAATGTATATATCAACTGTGGTATCTCTTCCTCCTTCAATTTTAGCTTTTTATTATCTTTCTCTAGAGAGAAAAGAAAGACAGGAAGAGAGAAGACTCAAATTACTAAAATTAGAAATGAGACTGGGGGCATTACTACATATTCTACAGAAAAAAATTGTGAGATAGTACTATGAACAATTATATGGAAAAATTGGTTAGTCTAGATGAAATGGACACATTTCTAGAAATGAAAAAGCTACCAAGACTAAATCACAAAGAAATAGACAATCTAAACAGACTTATAACTGGTAAGGAGATTGAATCAGAAATTGAAAATATCCTGACAAAGAAAAGCCTAGGACTTGATGGCTTCACTGGTGAGTTCTACCAAATATTTAAAGAACTAATCAAATCCTTCTCAAACTTTCCCAAAAAATTGAAGAGGAGGGAACACTTATGTTAGAAATTACCCTGAGGGGATCCCTGGGTGACTTAGTGGTTTAGCGCCTGCCTTTGGCCCAGGGTGTGATCCTGGAGTCCTGGGATCAAGTCCCACATCAGGCTCCTTGTGTGGAGCCTGCTTCTCCCTCTGCTCTCTCTCTCTCTCTCTCTCTCTCTCTCTGTGTCTCTCATGAATGGATAAATAAAATCTTAAAAAAAAAAAAAAAGAAATTACCCTGATACTAAAGCCAGCAAAGACTCCACAAAAAAAGAAAACTACAGATCAATATTTTTTTATGAACACTGATGCAAAAATCCTCAATAAAATACTAGCAAACATAATTCAGCAGCATATTGAAAGGATTATACTCCATGATTAAGTGGGATTTATGCAAGGATGGCTCAACATATACCAATCAACCAGTGTAATAGACCACATCAAAAAAATGAAGGAAAGAAAACACATGATCATCTCAATTGATGCAGAAAAAAAATTGACAAAATTCAATACCCTTTCATGATAAAAACACTCAATAACAGGGATAAAAGGTACATGATAAAGGCCATATATGGAAAACCTATAGCAAACACAATACTCAACTGTGGGAGACTGAAAGTTTTTCCTCTAAGATCAGGAACAAGGCAAGAATGCCTTTCTTTACCACTTCTATTTGACATAGTACTGGAAGTTTTAGTAGGGCAATGAGTCAAGAAAATGAAATAAAAGCATCTGAATAGGAAAGAAGTAAAATTATTTCTGTTTGAAGATGACATGATCTTACATATAAAAAATCCTAAGGACTCCACAAAGAAGCTATTAGAACTGGTAAGTGAATTCAGCAAGTAGTAGGATACAAAGTCAACAAACAAAAATCAGTTGATTTCAATATACGAACACTAAGCAGGAGCACCTGGATGGCTCAGTTGGTTAAGCATCTACCTTTGGCTCAGGTCATGATGTCAGGGTCCTGGGATCAACCCCCAAGTCAGGCTTCTTGCCAGTGGGGAGTCTGCTTCTTTCTCTCCCTCTGCCTCTCCCCTTGCTTGTGCTTTTTTTTGTTTTGTTTTGTTTTTTCTCTCTCTCTCAAATAGATAAATAAAATCTTTTAAAAAACCCCAGTGAGCCATCTGGAAAGGAAACGACAAAAACAATTCATTTATAACAGCATTAAAAAGAATAAAATACTTATGAATTAACCAAGGAGATGAAAAACTTGTACAATGAAAACTATAAAACATTGCTGAAATAAATTAGAGAGGGCATAAATAAATGGAAACACTCTCATGTTCATAGCTTGGGAAGACTTAATTTGTTAAACTCTGGTATTACCCAAAGCAATATGCAGATTCACTGTAATTCCTATCAAAATCCCAAGAAACAGTTTTTGCAGAAATAGAAATATCCATCCTAAAATTCACATGGAATCTCCAAAGGAATCTGACTAGCCAAAACAATCTTGAGAAAGAACAAAATTGGAGGACTTATGTGTCTTGATTTAAAAACCTACTGCAAATCTACAGTAATCAAAACAGCATGGTATTGGCATAAAGATAGACATATGGATCAAAGGAATAGAAGAGAAAGTCCAAAAACAAACAATTGAATATATGATCAAATGAATTTTGACAAGGATGTGAAGTCCATTCAGTGGGGAAAGGAAAGTGTTTTGAACAAATGTGTTGGGAAAACCAGATATCTACATGCAAAAAAATAAAGCTAGACCTTTACCTAATACCATATACAAAAATTACCTCAAAATAGATCATGGACTTACGTGTAAGATCTAAAATAATGAAACTTTCAGACAAAAATATATGGCAAAAGCTTCATGATGTTGGCTTTGGCAATGATTTCTTGGATATGACACCAAAGGCATGGGCAATGAAAGAGATAGACAAATTGGACTTCATAAAAATTTTAAAAATTTGCATATCAAGAAACACTGTCCACAGAATAAAAAGGCAACCTACAGGCTGGGAGAAAATATGTGCAAATTCTGTATATAAAGGATTGGAATCCAGAATATATAGACACCTCCTAATACTCAACAACAAAAAACATACAACCTAATTGAAAAATGGGAAGGACTTCAAAGAAAATATATGGACATTTATCCAAAGAAAATATATGGATGGCCAATAAGCACATGCAAAAATGCCCATCATTAGGGAAATGCAAATAAAAACTTTGATCAGATACCATCTCACAACCAGTAGGGTAGCTACTAAAAAAAACCCTCAGAAAGCTGTGAACTGTTAGTGGCAATGTAAAATGGTATAGTCACTGTGGAAAACAGTATGGAGCCTCTTCAAAAAATTGAAAGCAGGGTCTTGAAGAGATATTTATATGTCCATGTTCACAGTAGCATTATTTGCAATGGCTAAAACATGGGAACAACTCAAGTGTCCATTGACTGATGAATAGATAAGCAAAATATGATACACACACACGTACACGCAACGGAATATCAGGCTTAATAGGAAAGAAATTTTGCAATGCGCTACAACATGAATGAAACGTGAACACATACTAAGTGAAATAGACGTGTACTATATGAGTCCATTTATATGAGGTATTTAGAATAGTCAAATCATAAAGACAGAAATTAAATGATGACTTCTAGGGGCTGTGGGGAAGGGAAATGGAGAGTTATTGTTTAATAATTAGAGAATTCAGATTTGCAAAGTGGGAGACATTATGGAGATGAACAGTAGTGATGGCTCAATTTGAACATATTTAATACCACTGAATTGTTAGTTAAAAATGACTAAGATGGTAAGTTTTTAATGTCACATTTTATTTTAACTCATTAAATAAAACAAAACAAAATAAAAACTAAAAACATGTCTCACTCCCTGAGGACAGGAATTACTGAGCTGGGAGGACAAGTTCTCTTACAAAGTTGCTTAGACCTTAGGCAAATGACCAGCTAAACTAGTTTTATTGTCACATGACCATGACTCAGTTTTTTTCTGCTTTAATGAACTCATCTGTATCTCCTGTGTGATGTGTACAGTTCCATCACTTCTTTGTGCTCTATATTTTCTGGGGCAGTTCAGATAAGGGAATGTTCTATAGGCCGGATTCAAAAAAAATAAGTTTATCGAGATATAATTCACATGTTATATAATTCACCAATTTAAAATATGTAATTTGATGGTTTATAGTATATTCACAGAGTTATATAACCTTTACCATAGCCAATTTTAGAACATTTTTATCACCCCCCCCAAAGAACCTCTGTACCCATTAACAATTACCCAAATACTCTTGATCATAGGCAACCACTGATTACTGTTTTTACTTTCTGTTGCTATAGATTTTCCAACTCTGAACATTCCATAAAAATGGGATCATATTTTTTGTGTGTGTATGTGATGGCTTCTTTCACTTAATATAATGTTTTCAAGGCTCATCCATTTATATTACATATTAGTATTTCTTTTTTTGATGAGTAATATTTCATTGTATAGATACTGCAGCTTATTTATTCATTCACTAGTTGATGGACAGTTAGGTTGTTTTTTTCTTTTTGACTATCATTAACAATCCTGGCATATGTATTCATGTGCAAAATTTTGTCTATTTCTGGACCAGATTTTGATGAAATTTCTGGAAGGTGGAATTAGGATGGGACCATTTTAACAAACCAGAGCAGAAGCCATGGCCCAGAAGACATGGGAGAAAGGTGGAGCAGGGATGGGAGGTATCTTTATCGATAAAAGCTATTAAAGACACCATCATACCTATTATTTATGCAGTACTTATTAATTACCAAGCATCATCAAGTAATGCTTCATTGTTACAACAATCCTATGAGAGAATAAACCTTGTTAGCTTCATTTTATGAGAGAGAAAGTGGATGGGCAGAATTAACTAAAATGCTGAAAATCACATAATAAGGAGGACTTTGAATCTGGTCTACCTAAGTCAACTTTTAGTTGCTGCACCAAACTACAAGCCCTAAACTCCATTGTGGCAGGTGTGGGGAGAGTGTGGGACATTGATCAAGATAATTAAATGAGAATTTATGTAAGAGCTGAGTTAGTTCTTCATGTTTCTATTCATCACCTTCCAGTACAGAGCCTGGAACCAGCAGTATTTACTCCAGGATTAATTCTAATTGACAGAACAAATTTTGAAGTCCTTAGAAGATTATGTTTATTCTCACAGTCTACCATAGCTCAGCATCCTTCCTAGACTTCATTCCCAAAAAACTTGTTGCTATTTCCTCAAACTGCCTTTTGCTAAGTCTCCCAGCTCTTCCTTTTGAAAAATGTAGTCTGACAATTTTTGTCTTTAGTTGGAATACTATATCTCTTTCATTTAATCTCTAAGTCCACCATTTTACCATTTATATTCTATCAGCCACACCTGTTCTACCTTTCTTTTTTCCCTCTGTGCTTACTCTCGAATTAATGAAATATATTTATCCTTCTTCCTCCATTAACTCATTTGTTGTCATTTATTATTTTTAGGAGTTTCCCTAGGGATCACAGTAAGCATCCTTGGCTGCTTAAGGTCTAAAATATATTTGTATTTTTACTACTTCCAAGACAATGAAGGTCTATATAATACTTTAGGTCTATATAATACTTTAAAGTTCTTTACTTCCCTCATACCTTCTGTAGTACTGCTGTCATGTATATTTAATTCTTCATACATTTAATGCCTCATTACACATTTTAGTTGTTGCTTCATGCCATCAATATTCTTACACACACATTTACCTATTCATTCTTCAGTATTTCCATGGCTCCATCTGGTATCATTTTCATTTGCCCAGAGAACTTTTATTATTTTGTTTTCTTTATTTTTTCCCACAGAACTTTGACTTTCCTTTAGTGTGGTGTACTGGAAACTATTGCAGTTTCTCTCTCTTTTTTATGAGCTATTTTACTTTAATTTTTGATGTGCATTTTCAAAAGGTATAGAATTCTGGATTGGCGGTACATCCACCTCTCAGCACTTACAGAAAAAAAAATTCTATTGTTTTCTAAATTCCATCATTTTGATGGAGAAGTCTCCTTTTGGTTCCCCTGTTGATGATCTTAAAATATTCTTTTTGCATTTGGTTTTCATCAGTTTTACGGCCAAGTCCATGGATGTTCTCTCTGGAGTGTTCTGGAAGGTAGTTAAGCTGAGTTTGGCTGACTAAAAGCTTTTGGTGAGTCACAGTCAAAGGCCTGGGGTATTTTCCAGGCTCCCTTCCCTTTGGAACTTCAATTTTTACCTCCTTAGTTCTTTGGGATTTTCAAAAATCCAACCTCTTAGCTTCTACTTTCTAAATGGTACATGCCTCAAACCCTGAAGCTGACTGTCTGGTTCACCCTCAGTGAGCTTTCCTTCTTTACAGATCTTGGTTCTTGCTGTCTTGGTAATTCCCTGATACTTTTAACAAATGCAAAAAATGTTTTATACTGTTTTTCTAGTTGTTTTCAGTGGAAAGACTGGCCTAATATAAGCTAACCAGTTATAGCTGGAAGACTTCAATGACTTCCAACTATTTCTAATAGTTTCCTATGTTTCTATCTCATATAGGTCCAGAAAAAAATCATTCAGTTTCTTCTACTCTTTTCATCTTGCCAACATTCTATTGCTGAAGGTCTTGTGAGACAGTATCTTCCTGGCATGGCTCTTTCATTGCTCAACTTTGTGCATACCCTCACTCTGAACCACTAAATCCTTATCCCACTACAAAGATGGAGATGTAACTGTATAACACTGATAAATACATTACAAAATATTTAAGATATATAAAATGTATACTATGAGTACACACATGTACTTACTTCCCAGTTGAAGTCCTCCCTCTACCCTGATTTTTTATCCCTTTCCATACCTGTCAAAGGGTACCCAGTCTCTTGAATTTACTGTTGATCTTTTTTTGGTGCCTTTCTTTATGCTTTTGCATATATGCACGACTCAAACATTATATATGATCAGAAATATGTATTATGCCACATACATTCTTGGGCAACTTGCATTTTTGCCTAATGCTATCTTTGTGAAACCCATGTTTTCTAAGTATATGCAGGTTTAATTCATTTATTTTCATTATATGGAGAATTCCTTTATATAACTGTATTGCAATTCAGTTAGCTCTTCTCCACTGATTAATATTTATATTCTTTCAAATTTTTTCTATGGCAAACAATGGAGCCCTAAATATTCTTTTACTTATTTACTCGTGCACCTGTATAAGAGTTTCTCCAGGGTACATGCCTCACTGTACCCTTTATATTTATAGCATAGTATAAAGAATAAGTTATAGCTGATATTAGAATTATCTTCTCTTAAAGCCCATTTACTCAAATCAGATCTCAGAGTTACTTAGCAGAGGCTAACCTCAGAGTCCAGGACTAGCTACCTCCAAAACCCAGAGAAAAAAAATAATCACTGTTAAACTCATTTGCTCTTTGAGAATTATCCTTTTCTCAGTACAATTAACAATAAGAACTTCATGTTCTTCAGGGAAAATTCAGGCCCTACTATTTTCATGATCTAGACAAACCATAACACTAGAATGAGAGTATAATAGAATAAGAGTATACTGTTAGAATGACAGTAGAACTATTCCAAAGTTGGAATTATGGAGCTTGGACACCATGGGGGCAACCCCAGTAATTGGAGCATGTTGTGCCACTGAGGCCAATATCTTTCTATTTTGCTTTTTCCTCTCAGGGAAGGACTGCCTGAATCATTCCTTTTGCTCTGTTCTCACTTCTACTTTTGTATGCTGGAAGCCAAATCATAAATAAACAGGTCACATACATCACTCCACATCTGGTTTTAAGCCTAGGTTGGTCTAGCTCCAGATTTATAAAAAATCAAAACAAAGCCAAAAAAAAAAAAAAAAAAAAAGCCAAAAAAAAAAAAGCAAAAAAGAAAAACAACAATGCCAAACATTTCACTAGTTCTCAATGATCATAACTTTGCCCAAACACCCAATTTTTATTTCTAAACAAAACATTTAATCCTACAAATATAATTGAGTAGCATGTGAAATTATTTGTGTACAAGATTATACATTGAAGAAAAATGGAAGAATATTGGAAACAAAATGTCCATCAATAGGAGATTGATTCAATAAATACAGTGCCTGCATGCAATTGAATAATATGCAACTTTTAAAAGAATGAGAAAGTTCTCTGTATGCTTGTTGCTAAGGTATATTATTAAATAAAAAAGCAAAATATAGAGCAGTATATGTATTTTGCTGTTCTTTGTGTAAAACAAGGGGAAATAAGAAAGCACATTTTAATTTTCTCATATTTGCATAAATAAACTGAAAAATGATGCTGGACATTAATAAAAGTGAATACCTGAAGAGACCAGAGAGACGGTAGGAACTAAAAAGAAGGGGATGAGGACCTGGGCAGATAGAGGTCAGGAATGAAATTAAGATTTTTCACTTTTTTACTTTAAAGCTTTTGAATCAGGAAAATATATAATTATTATATAAAAAAAACAAGTACACTAACAAGCTCAACACTTAGTATTAGTCCATGATCAAAACAACATCTTCATTTGAGTTATTTCCTCCAGTCTTGCCTAAGTAAGGTGTGAACACTTGTCTTGCATTTTCATTGCTGAAAGGATAGGGCAATGGAGGTACCTTGGTGGCTCAGTTGGTTTAGCATGCAACTCTTGATTTCACTCAGGTCGTGATCTCAGGATTGTGAGATTGAGCCCTGTATAGGGCTCTGTGCTGAGCATGACTTAGAGATTTGAAAAGACCCCAAACTAGGGCACTTCACCATGAAATTTCAGAACTGCATGTATAACAAGAAATTCTCATGACCTTCTAGAAAAAGAAATACAAGTCATGCATAAAGTCATGTAGAGAATGGACATGACAATGAGCTTTTAGTAACGTAGAGGCTAGAAGGCAATGAGACCATGACTTCAAAAGTCTAAGACAATTTGATTTTTAGCTTATAACTTAATATCTAGCTGAACTGCTTACTAATCAAGTGTCAGCATAGATATATGAGAGATATGGCATATGTTGTTTTTTGGGTATCCAAGAGCTTCCAAGTTCGTTTTTCCCTTTCTACCTTGCACTGTAGGCTGCGAAAGGTGATTATTTCAGATGCTCTCACACTTAGAAATCACCACACAATTTCAATTTTGGCCAAGGAGACATAAATAGAACTCTTCTAGTGGATCTCTGAGAAAGAATTTGATTGCCCTTCATTTGTCTCTCCCTTCTTTTTTTCCTCTCCTTTTCCCTTCCCTCCCTTTCTCCTTCCTATTTAGTTATCTATCTATCTATCTATCTATCATCTATCTATCTATCATCTATCTATCTATCTATCCATCTATCTAGACATAGCATAACCTTCATCTTCTTACTTTTACGATATTGGGGTGTCTTGTTATATTCCTCATTTAATGGTATCTTCTTCTGAAGGAATAGAGAAGTTCAGGTATTAACAGTTTGTTTGTTTAATTTTGGTGGAGGGATTAGGAGTCCTTCAAATTCTGTGGTTCTTTTTTTGTCTCACAAGACTACATTTTCCCCCTTTTTTTCTTTCTTTTTCTCTTAACACCAAATTTCCAAAGGGCCTTATTTTCTTTTGTCTTTCTTTTCTCTTCTAGAGCTAAGACTGTCTCATTAAATGCAGTCTATGTTTACACCAGGCCTGTCTGTTCAGATTGTACCAATCATTTTAAACGTGTCTAGTTCTTCTCTTAGATTTGAAATTCCTTCCCAGTAGTCTGTGCTCCTCTCTGCCTAGATACTTTTTTAGTTTTTTTTTTCTAATGTATGAAGCCCCTTTTACTAGCTTCCCCCTCCTTTTTTCCATGTAGTTTTTATTGGTTCACCTCCAAATAGTCTTGCAATAGGGTGTTGTGGGGTGGTAAACTGAGAGACCATACATTGTAATTTGCTGATTTTATTCTTTAATTGCAGTTATTTTGCAGTTTTTTCACTGTCTGTCTTTAAGTTATACCGAGGGTATGATTTGGTGTAGAAATTACTTTTTCTTTGTAATTGTTTCAAATCATTTGATGAGGATCCTGGGGGATGGGTCACTATACAGCCATCACTGTCCTCAGCTACTCCAGAATTTTTGCTTATACATGTGCTTGTTTATATGTATTCGTTTAGATAATAAATTCTTGAGAGACAGGATCTGCTTATTTTTTCCTTACTAGCACAATGCTCTTGCATGTACTTGTTGCTAAATGATTCTCTTATTCAGGGTCAATGAAATGGTCCCTTAACCATTGGGATGCCTCGAGGATTACTGATATATTCCTATTAGTTTTAAATTTAAGGCAAAGAGACTGACTAGTATTTACCTTTCAGTAGTATCAGTGAAAACTAATGAAAAAGTTGGAATAATGATAAATTTTTAAATAAGTATAGTAATATTACTTTCATATGTGGCAAGGACCTTGGGGAGGGGATACTTCTTTGCATGAGATCATCATTTATAATTGCATACTTCCTAGTTTTGTGGATTTTGTGTTGCAATAACACCTGATTAGCTTGTTTTCTTAATTAGGCTAAGTGTTTCTTACTGAAATGGTGTTCACTTTATCCATTTGCTTTTCAAACTTAAAAATAAAAATCATGGCTGGCAAAAGGCAATGTTAGCTCACACTGTCCATGACATCATGTATTTTACATGGAAATTTTGTGAGACTTATGGAGGACTATGGTCTTTACAAAGCCTCTCAGAAGAGCAGATGCTGAATTTCTTTTTGGTGCTTATTCTTCTTTTAGCTGTCTTCACCATCAGGAAGTTCTTCCTTATATGAATCCTTCATGTTACTGAATCCTTCCTGTTAACCACAATACCTCCAATAAGAAAACAAATAGCTTGAATTTTTGTTGGTTATTTTCTCCACAGACATATCCATAGTTTTAATTTCTGGTAAAGCAGATGAATAAAGGACTATTTTAATTTTAATTTTCTGGTAAAGCAGATGAATAAAGGACTATTTTAATTTTAATTTTTTAAAGATTTATTTATTTACTTGAGAGAGAGAGAACATGGGGCAGAGGGGCAGGGGCAGAGGGAGAGAATCTCAAACAGATTCCCCACTGAGCATGGAGTCTAATGCAGGGCTCTATCTCATGACCCTGAGATCATGACCTGAACCAAAATCAAGAGTCAGATGTTTGACTGAGCCATCCAGTGCCCTTGAATGAGGGATTACTTTTTTAAAAAATGATAAATATATCTATTTACTTAGTAAATATTTATTGAGTACATAGTGTGTGCCAGGTATTGTGCATACTTGTACTCCTGGACAAATTGTTGTACAAAGACTTTCAAGAATGTACTTTAAAAAACAAGTAATTATAACTAGCACATTGGCATGGGAACATGATTGTTTCCAAAATATTTGAAATATTTTGTGTTTCATAATAGTTAAAGCTGTCTTTTACAATTTTGTTTATAGCATTAAAGTTCACGAAGTGCTGCTTTTATAGATAAAATAAAGGGGCACTTCAACTATGACTCTTTTTG
The DNA here is from genome assembly GCF_018345385.1 of Vulpes lagopus. Taxonomy (NCBI): domain Eukaryota; kingdom Metazoa; phylum Chordata; class Mammalia; order Carnivora; family Canidae; genus Vulpes; species Vulpes lagopus. The sequence goes on along the minus strand of NC_054824.1, from coordinate 158,542,609 downwards.
AATTATCACAACTTCAAAACTATTGAAAATAAGACCTAGATTTTTGCAATGACCTCTTGACTGATCTTCTTGTTTTTACTCTCGCCCACTTAGAATAAATTCTCCACCATGCAGCCAGATTGTTTTCTTATATTGTTAATTTAACTTATCCCACTTCTGTGCTTAAAAGCCCCCATCAGTTTCCCATTAAAGTTTTTGGTCTTTTAATATTTGTTAAAAATATTTTGGATCGGTCGCATTTTGTTGAGTGTAACATATCTACAGAACAAAATAATATTATAATGTATATAACTGAAACAGTGAAATCTAATCAGCAGTAAGCTCTGTCACAACCAGATATTTAAAAGGAATGCAAACACCTGTATAAGTTGAGTTTTAAGATAAATAGAGGCTCAAGATTATAATGTATCCAGGAAAAAAATGTGGAGAAATTCCCTACATTTTATTTTATTATTTATTTTTAAAGATTTTATTTATTCATGAGAGACAGAGAGAGAGGCAGAGACATAGGCAAAGGGAGAAGCAGGCTCCCTGTGAGGAGCCTAATGTGGGACTTGATCCCAGGACCCCAGGATCATTATCCAAGCCAAAGGCAGATGCTCAACCACTGAGCAACCCAGGTGCCCCATGAAAATCCCTATATTTTAGAACAAAGTCTAAGCTTTTAGACTATAGTTAAAAGACTATAGTCTTGGCAATAAGTTCTAGAGAAGCCAACGTGACTGCATCTTTGCTGTGCTATTTCTCTTAGTTGCAAAACACTTGTTTGGGGGCACTATTAACCTTTCAAGGCTACCTTTGGTTTCCCCTGGTTATGACACATGGAGAAATGTACAAAGGTAGTTGTTAGGGATAATCACCAAATGTTTTCAGAAGAGGATACTTTGTTGACTGAGATGATGGGTTTGAGGTTACTGGGTTGGAGAAGCCCTGGAGAACAGAATTGTTCTAATAATCCAAGAGTGGAAGGCTGGTGGGGAGAAGACAGGGAAGGCATTTAGTTTGGAACCAGGGGATAGAGCAGCTGTGGGAAGAGTTGAGAAGAGGGCAGGGGTGGCATGTCATCAAAGAGGAACTTTGAGAGAAAGCAGGGATTTCTATTGATTTTTAATTTAAATTTTAATGTAAATTTTAATTAAATTTTTGCCTTATAGTGTCACATATATTTCTTTGTTTTCCCACAGAAACATCTGAATTATTTGTTAACACTTCAGAGAACTAGGTTTACTTTTAAGGAATAATCTTGTGGGAACAAGAACAGAGATTGCCAATGGAATTAATTTATTTACTTTAAGGAAGTACACTGTACTCCATACTCAGATTTGCATATGTGCATGGAAGGAGGTTCAGGATGAGTATGGATATCTTGGAGACCTTGGATGAATATGGAGTCCTTCTTCTATTCCTCCAGATGTCTCTGTTTTCAGAACGTGATGACTTCAGAGCTGCAAATAGTTAAGGAGAGAGATAATACAGGTTTTTTTGTAAGATTTTAAGCCTTATGGACCAACCTATACTATACTGGGAACAAAAGCTTTCTTCGTGTAGCCTATTTGGAATCCAGTCTTACAGGTGGCACTAGGATACCTGAAGCAGAATATTAAGGTTCGATCTAAACAGTAGTGAGAGGGAAGCCTGGGTGGCTCAGCGGTTGAGCATCTGCCTTCGGCTCAGGGTGTGATCCCGGTCCAGGGATCAAGTCCTGCATTGGGTTCCCTGTGAGGATCCTGCTTCTCCCTCTGTCTATGTCTCTGCCTCTCTCTGTGTCTCTCCTGAATAAACAAATAAAATCTTTAAAAACAAAACAAAACAGTAGTGAGAATGGGAACTAAAGACTAGACTTGGAGCCATAAGAACAGAGCTGAGAGTTATGGCAGAGAGATGGCTCATAGCAGAATGAACATTTGAACAGATGGAGGGCAGGGGTAGGAGAAGACCTTTCTTGCAGAATATGATTCAGGAGTGGTGGGAAGTTCTAGCCAGGCAAATGCCTCTCCATCTGCTGACTGGTACATGAAGTTCCACTTTTAGGTCTTTATCCATTTCATTTAGGTGATGCCTTTGATGCCTCTGTCCCTCCTGTGACATAAGCACAAGGCTTCACGTGGTAGTTGCTAAATCCTGATAAAATCCAGATACCCAGAAAAGAGGGTATGCCAGATAAAATACAAATTTTGCACAGGCTATACTTACTTTAAAACATTATTTATTGTTTATCTGAATTTTAAAATTAACTGGTTGTCCTGTATTTATATTTGCTAAGTCTGGCAACTCTGTCTGGAAAGGGTCAACAATATTAGCAGAGGTCAGTCATTTAAAACTGAGTGTAAATTAATTTGTCAGATTTTTTTTTTCTTGAAAGCAAGGTTTTTATGGGGAGGGGTAAATCTATGGGAGTCTATGGGAAAAAGGAGTCAGGATGCTGGCCTTTAGAGAAAATCTTTATGGAGAAAGAATAAATAATAAAAAAGCAGGAATTATCCAAGGAGGTGGTAATAGAGATGGATTGTGGAGTGAAAGATATCTGTGACAAAGGGAACAGCATGGGCCAAACCAGGGAAGTGAGAATCATAATGGTATGAGTTTAGGAAATAGGACTAGGCAATATCACCAGAGTATTAAGAGGGAGGCAGGGAGAAATAAGAATGAGAGATGAAGACTAGACCAGAAAGGTCTTGTATGCTCTTGAGCTTGGACATTGTCCAAAAAGCGATGGGTTTTGAGGATGGACTTGCCATGCCACACTTGCAGCAGTGTGGACGGTAGATGGGGGTGGCAGGGCATTAACTTCCATATGTTTACTTTGCCAGTAGAATGATTGATATGCAATATGCTTGCTTTACTCATTTATTTATGAGTCTACTCCCTGAAGGCATCAAGGTTGGGATGCTTAAGGATTTCTGTAATACATTAAGGTAGGTTTGCAATATGAGTCAGCCCCTTAATAACTGTAAAACTCATCAGATGATTAGCAGTGTGGGTTAGTGAAGGCCCTGTGATAGATTAATGCTTCAAATGCCTTAAGATGACATTTTTTTTTTCCTGTAGGGAGGAGTGATTAACAAGCATAGACATTAAGGCTCTGGTTATAATTATTTTATATAAGGTGAGAAAAGGTAGTCAGTGCAGCTAAACTCTATTAAATTTAAGCAGAGGACAGTTGAATGAGCTTATAATATAATATGTAAACTTTAAATTGCACAGGAATTTCAGCTATCACTTCCTTGTGACTTTAAAAAACTTTGCCCCTAGTATTCATTTTGCCTTCAACTATTTTTTTTTACTTAACATCATATTAAGACACTGCATCTACATACATCTTTGAAGATTACTGAGTATTATATTACCAGGTTGTGGTCTTATCTCTTTAAAGAAATTAGTAGACATAGGCCCAGGGTGTTACATCCAAGGGGCTGCCTTTGGTCCAGGTCCCAGCCTGGAACTTGATCTCTTCATTCCAGATCTTCTACTCAAAGTCCACATACTAGCTAGGTCTTCAGAAAGAAGATCTCTCTTTCACTGCAGGGTCCTGCTTTTTCTCCAGACTCATCCCTTGTCTTTTCCACCATTTCTTCAAATGTGCCCTGCTTGTTTGTATCTCCAGAAATTTACAGACGGGGGTCTCTCAGTAGGGATGGTTCCTTTTATTTTCTCCTGCAACACTTTTTTGTTCACTTCCTTTACTATTTTTCTTCTGAGGACTGCATGTTTTCCTGGACTATTTCTTCTGATCCATTAATCTGTTCATTCTTACTAGTAATATACCTTCACAACATTTTATCTTTATACTAAGATGCTTGGTAAAGTAATTTTTCCTCTACTTTGTTTTCATCAAAATTTTCTAGACTCCTTTTCCTTATGAATTCTTACAGATCGATTTTGTAATTGTCCTGTTAATGAGCAATTTGTTGGGTTTACTAATTCATTGAAACTCCTTTCCTGTATATTAGCATATTACGGTCTCTAGGTTTTCTCTTCCATTGTTCCAGTTATTCTTTTTTAGTCTCCTTTTACTTTCCCAGCTAGGATTCTCTCCTTATTTTCTTTTGATTGTCCTACATTTTCTCCTTAGCTGATTTCGTCCATATCCATGGCTGACCTTGAAAGTAAAACAGCCAGTTAGTTTACCAGCAAAATGGGTTTATTCAGGAACAGCAGAACTGCAGTTTGGAACATGCAAGCTATAGCAAAAGCCATAGGCAAGTCTGCAGAACAAAGCAGAGGAACATTCTTTCTTAGAGTAAGGGGTGGGGGGGATTGGGATGAGCTGTTGCAATCTAAAAGTCCACTGGAATAAACTGGGAGTTCCAAGTGTAGTGGATTTTCACTGGCTGAGTTGTGAGAATCTCTCATTGTCTGGGCTGTTGCTGAGGGAGGGGGAAAGTCTTTCCTCCTCCTATGGCTCTGTGAAGGGAAGCAATGAGTGGTAGGATATGGGAAGTCCCTATTCTGACCTCTTTGACTCCATTTTACTTTTTTTTTTTTTTTTTAAGTAGACTCCATGCCCAATGTGAGGCTTGAACTCATGACCCTGAGATCTAGAGTCTGTGCAATTTACGGACTGAACCAACCCCTTCCTGACGCCATTTTAAAGGAAGTTTCCAAAAATAAAATAAGATAAAATAAAATAAAATAAATAAAATAAAGGAGGTTTCCTTTATTATGTATCACCTCAACAACTATTTTTACTCATGCTAATCTGAGATCTTTCTCTTCTATCTTCCAAATCCATACTTCCAATTGCCTTTGGGTCATCTCCACAAAGATCTCAAATTTAGCTTGTCCTAACTTGTCCACACTATTCTCCTCCAGACCTGGTCCTTTGAGATTACTTTATTCAGGTTGAAGAGTTACCATTGACCCAGGTTCCCAGAGAATTTCTAATGTCATCTACCCTCCACATTCAGGTAGACACTAATTCCTATCAGTTCTACTTTTCATCTCCAATATCACTACCACTGCATCTGTTTTGGTTAGAGTATCACAATTTCTTGCTTGGACAATAAAACATTCTCTTACCCGTGAGCCTTCCTACTGACCCTTTCTTTTGCTAGTTCAGTTTCTACACATCTGCTAGAGTTGCTAGTGAGCAGGGGAAGGAGCACAGGGAGACAGACCAGCAGAGTCTGATGCTGGGATCAGCCTCACAACCCTGAGATCATGATCTGAGCTGAAATCAAGAGTCAGATACTTACCGACTGAGCCAACCAGGCACCCCTAGAATTTTTTTTATTGAAGTTAGATTTGCCAACATATAACACCCAGTGCTCATCCCATCAAGTGCCCTCTTCAGTGCCTGTCATCCAGTTACCCCATCCCCCTGCCCGCCTCCCCTTCTATTACCCTTTGTTACCTAGAATTGTTTTCCTAAAAGAATTCTGGTCATATCATCAATTGTTTCCTCTACTGAATCTCCATAGGAGGCATTTTTGGGGGTCAGAGGTTGAGTATATTTCTTTCTACCCTTTTGAATTCTTGGCTGAGACTTTGGTAGTAAAGGACATAGAAAATTATTAACCTATAAACTCTGTATACATGGGAAATACTGAGAGAAAAATAACTCCTCAAGGTGGCTTAGAATTCCAGTTTTTTAAAAAAGATTTTATTTATTTATTCATGAGAGACACAGAAAGAGAGAGGCAGAGACATAGGCAGAGGGAGAAGCAAAGTCCATGAAGGGAGCCTGATGTGGGACCCGATCCTGGAACTCCAGGATCATGCCCTGAGTCGAAGGCAGATGCTCAACCGCTGAGCCACCCAGGTGTCCCAGAATTCCAGTTTATATAGCATCTTCAACAAAGAACAACAAATTTGTGCAGAAATGACAGGACAAACAAAAGAAAGCAGTTTTAGGTTTCTGAGAGTAGAGATAAAAGCTAGTTAGTAAAACTAGTTATATAGATATTTCTGGTGACTTCTTTAGGCTGATAGGGTCTAAAGTAGTCTCTAGAAATTAACTTTCGTCCTTCCTTGTAGAGCGAAGAGGAGGGACATCTTTATAAATTTATGTCCTGATTTTAGGCAAATGAGGGAGACAGGGAAGAGAGCATTTCTTACATCTACTTCTTCTCAATTGGCTTCAGCTCAAAATAATCCATATGCCAAAATGGTCTATTTTGGGACGGCATAATCTGCTACTCTTCAAAGTCATAAATTCCAAACTCCTTAGCATAACATGTAAAACTCTGTGTAATCTGGCCCAGGCTTCCTGTCCTCTTTATTTTCTACATCTTCCCTTTTTACTCCCATTACTGAGCTTGTTTTAGCTATACCTTTGCAGACCCTATTACTTCTGTTCAGAACACTCTTTCCCATTTTCTACTGCATATTCTTCATAGTCTTTGTCAAATGACACTTCCTCAGAGAAACCTTCCTAAAAATGCCCAGGAAAAATTTCTCTTCCCCATACTCTATTCCCTTCATACCTCCTTCCTTTATATTTTGATCATATCTTACTGTTTATTATATATGTAGACATATATGCACACCCCCTACTTGGGTGTAACATTCTTCGTATATGAAGTAGGTAGTACTCTTCACACTTATGACTAAATGCACTGTGACTATTATACACACATATGTATATGCATATATGTGTATATTGTATATATGTATGTATACATATGTATTTATGTGTATTTACATGCATTACACACACATACAAAGTGAACAGTGCATTTAATCATGTTTCTGAGGAGTATTCCTATATATGAAGACTATTACATGGCTGGTGATATAAATATATTCTTTTTGTTCTTGATGGCCTCATGTGCTATTTAGAAGAAATGAGAGGAACTGGTCAAATAGCTTGTGGAAAGAACTCTGGATCGGGGAGAAGAGGCTTAGTTATGCCCTTAATCTCCATGTTACCTCAAAGTTTCTATTTCCTTATTGTAAAATAGGGCAAGGTGATATTAATAATTAGAGGAAATGTCATAAATATTAATGAAGTTTGTAAAAGATTCAGATATAACACAATATATAAACATGAAAGAAGAGAATCAATGTTAATGAGTTCTTGTAATCACAGTGCTAAATATATTACTTCATTTAGTTTATTACTGTATGCTAGAATTTTAGAAACTAAGTAGAATGTTAAATACTATAATATAATATAATATAATATAATATAATATAATATAATATATAGCTTCTTTTGTGTCTGATGACATGAAACAGAGCTGTCTCTTCCTACCAATCTGGTTTAAAAATCAGTGATTATCATTGATAATGAGTTGGCGAAAAAAAGGTTTTACTTATTCAATTTGTTAATAAGTTTGCCTTAGATTCAATCACAAACATACATATACACGCTAATGAACACACACAGATATTTTAAGGATGATCTGGCTAAGTCCCATTCAGAAAAATCAAGTGCCATTTAAGTCACCATGCTCTCTAGTCCTTTGCTACTCATTTTGAAAAAGAAGATTTATTTATTTATTTTTGAGAGAGAGAGAATCCTCAAGCAGACTCTCTGCTGAGCATGGAGCCTGACATAGGGCTTAATCTCAGGACCTGAAGATCATGACCTGAGCCAAAATCAAGAGTCAGATACTTAATGGACTGAGTCAACCAGGCATCCCGCCCATTTTATTTTGCATTATAAGTGAAGATGATGGGAGGGGACATACGTATGTCTATTTATTACATAAGACTATGTACACAGAAATTGTAAGTAACATTCTATCAAATTTAGTTAATGAAAATTAATATAGTCTATTTAATCTGTTAACAATCTAATTGGTTTTATTTAATGACTCACGAATTGGGCAGCATTCCATTTAGCAAATAGAAAAGAGCTCTGAGGAGCTGTACAAAATGATTTTATAGAAGGGGATGGGAAAAGGGTTTCTAGCAGACAGTCAATTGTTTCAGACGAGGTCAACTTCCTATGGGGGAGGGAAGGGGTCTATAAAGTGGATTACTAGTGTTGACTAGGTAATTCCAGATTGAATGATTAAAAGTTACACTCTATCATTCCTATTGTTTCCATTTACATCCTAGTATCATACTGAACAAAATACACAAACATGTTTGCATGCACATATGCACACGCACACAGAGGATATTACTTTGGAGTCATATGCAGTTTGAACCTCTTTTGGCTACTAGAATCAATTTTATAAATCCTGAAAACAAATTGAGATAGATTGGTTATATTTTTCTCCTCAAACCACTGGTATTTCACTCATTCATGTCTAATCTTTTTTTTTTTTTTTATCATCACTCCAGTTTATTTTTTATTTTTTTTCATGTCTAATCTTCTTTACAGTGTTCTCTTTCTCCAATTATACAAATTGAGTTAGAATATTTATCTTCCTTTTATTAGATACAAACTTAGTATAAATATCATAGGTGTCAATATATTTATTATTTTCTTTCCTAAAGGAATATTGAAACTGTTGAGACTCTTCGGGATTTATTTTTAGCTCATTGATGAAATTCTGACATTTTATTGGTAGACAGTCAAGAAATATAAGCAGTATTGCATAATTCTCTGCTTATGTTTTCCAAAGTAAGTATCCATTATATTTTTAAAATAGCTTTTTTGAGGTACAATTGACATGTAGTAAGCTATATAAATTTAAGTGTACAATTAGGCAAGTTTTGGAATATGCAAACCTCTGTGAAATCATCACCACAATTCACATAACAAATGTATGCATCACCCCTCAGAATTTCCTCTACAATTGCTAATTCCTCCCACCTACATTTCCCTAGCTCCCAGCTTCTCACCATCCCTAGAAAAGCACTGATTTGATGTCTTGCACTCTAGATCGATTTGAATCTTCCAAAATCTTATATAATTAGAATCATACAGTATGTATTTTTGTATGGCCTTTTTCACTTAGTATGATTATTCTGACATTGATTTACATTGCTATGGGTAACAATAGGTCATTCATTTTTATTGCTGAGTAGTATCGCATTGTGTGAATGTTCCATGCTTTATCCATTAACATTTTTTAAAAGGTTTATTTATTTGTTTTAAAGAGAGAGAGAGAAAGAGAGAGAGAGAGAGAGAATGCAAGCAAGGGGAGGGGCAGAGGGAGAGGGACACAAGCAGATTCCCCACTGAGTGGGGAGCCCAATATAGAGGCTTGATCCCAGGATCCTGAGATCATGATCTGAGCCAAATTCAAGTAATTTGCTAAAAAAACTGAGCCACCCAGGTGCCCCTATTCTTTAACATTTTGATTGCATTAAGCTTGTGTATAGTTTTTGGGTATTACAAATAGATTGCTGTTAATATTTCTGTACTAGGTTTTGCATAGACATATATTTTTATTTTTTATCGGTTAATGAATATCTGAGAGTTGAATGATTAGGTCATATGGCAGGTATATGTTTAACTTCTAAAAGACTGCTACACTATTTTCTAAAGTAGTTATACACCATTTCACATTTCCATTAGCAGCATGTGAACTCTAATAACTTTCTTGGTAAAACTTGTTATCGTCAGGGTAGCTATGTATTAACATTTCATTTTGCATTTTCTTAATGACCTGATGTTTAATATCTTTTCATATTATTATTTACCATCTGTACATATTCTTTGGTTAAGCATCTGTTTAAGTCCTACCATTTTGAAGTTGGATTGTGTATCTTATTACTGAATTTTGGGCTTTCTTTATATATTCGGAATACACATCTTCTATGAGATGTATTACTTGCAGATGTTTTCTCCCTATCTGTAGTCTGTCTTTTCATTCTCTTAACATTGTCTTTTCAAGAGTGGAAGTTCTTAATTTCTATAAAGTCTAATTCATAAAATGTTTTTTTGGTTTGTGCATTTGATATTATATCTAAGACATCTTTGCTTAGCTGAAAACTTTCATTTATGTTTTATTCTAGAAGTTTTATACTTTTTGGTTTCACATTTAGTTCTATAATCCATTTTGAGTTAACTCTTATATATGGTGCAAAGTATTAATTGAATTTTTAAAATATCATATAAGTATCCAATTGTTCTAGTATGGTTTGTCGAAAAGACTATTATATCTCCACTGAATTCCCTTAGGAAAGTGAATGAATTGCTTAAAAAACGCATACTGCCAAGTCTCTTAAGAAGTACATAACCTGAGTAGTCTACATCTATTAAAAAACTTGAATTTGTAGTTTAAAATCTTTTCCACAAAGAACTTCAGGCCAAGATGGTTTCACTGGTGAATTCCACCAAACATTTAAGAAAACAATAATGCTAATTATAGACAAACTCTTCCAGAAAATTTAAGAGGACAGAATACTCTCTGACTCATTCTACAGGACGATTGTTACACTGATACAAAAAACCAAGCCAAAATATAACAAAAAATAAAATACAGATCAATATCCATCATAAACATACATGTAAAAATCCTTAAAAAATGTTAAATATAATCCTACCATGTATAAAATGGATAATATATCACGAACAAGTGGAGTTTATTTCAGCAATGCAAGTTTGGGTTAATAGTCAATGTAGTTCACCATATTTTAAACAAAACCATATGATCATCTCAATAGATGCAAAAAACACATCTGACAAAAGCCAACCTGCATTACTGATAAAAACTGTTAGTTAACTAGAAATGGAAGGAAACTTCCTCAATTGAATAAGGGTATTTATGAAATATCTATTGCTAACATCATACTTACTGGTAAAAGACTCAATGCTTTATTCCTAAGATCAGGAACAATGCAAGGATGTTTGATATCACCACTTCTTTTTTTTTTTTTCTTTCCTTTCTTTTTTTCTATATATTTTTTGTTGAAGTTTGATTTGCCAACATATAGTATAACACCCAGTGCTCATCCCATCAAGTGCCCCCCTCAGTGCCCATCACCCAGTCACCCCTACCCCTGCCTGCCTCCCCTTCCACTACCCCTTGTTCATTTCCCAGAGTTAGGAGTGTCTCATGTTTTGTCACCCTCTCTAATTTTTCCCACTCATTTCCCATCCTTTCCCCTATAATCCCTTTCACTATTTCTTATATTCCCTGTATGAGTGAAACCATATAATGATTGTCCTTCTCTGATTGACATACTTCTTACTCAGCATAATACCCTCCAGTTCCATCCATGTTGAAGCAAATGGAGGGTATTCATCCTCTCTAATGGCGCATTTATATTCCGTTGTATATATATATACTACATCTTCTTTATCCATGCATCTTTTGATGGACATTGGGGCTCCTTCCACAGTTTGGCTATTGTGGACATTGCTGCTATAAACATCGGGGTGCAGGTGTTCCGGCATTTCACTGCATTTGTATCTTTGGGGTAAATCCCCAGCAGTGCAATTGCTGGGTCGTAGGGTAGCTCTATTTTTAATTCTTTGAGGAACCTCCACACAGTTTTCCAGAGTGGCTGTACCAGTTCACATTCTCACCAACAGTGCAAGAGGGTTCCCCTTTCTCCACATCCTCTCCAACATTTGTTGTTTCCTATCTTGTTAATTTTCAACATTCTCACTGGGGTGAGGTGGTATCTCATTGTGGTTTTGATTTGTATTTCCCTGGTGGCAAGTAATGCGGAGCATTTTCTCATGTGTTTGTTGGCCATGTCTATGTCTTCTTTGGTGAAATATCTGCTCATGTCTTTTGCCTATTTCATGATTGGATTGTTTGTTTCTTGAGTGTTGATTTTAAGAAGTTCTTTATAGATCTTGGATACTAGCCCTTTATCTGATAGGTCATTTGCAAATATCTTCTCCCATTCTGTAGGTTGTCTTTTAGTTTTGTTGACTGTTTCTTTTGCTGTGCAGAGGCTTTTTATCTTGATTAAGTTCCAATAGTTCATTTTTGCTTTTGTTTCCCTTGCCTTCAAAGATGTATCTTGCAGGATCCCTGGGTGGCGCAGCGGTTTGGCGCCTGCCTTTGGCCCAGGGCGCGATCCTGGAGACCCGGGATCGAATCCCACATCGGGCTCCCGGTGCATGGAGCCTGCTTCTCCTTCTGCCTGTGTCTCTGCCTCTCTCTCTCTCTCTCTCTCTCTCTCTGTGTGACTGTCATAAATTAAAAAAAAAAAAAAAGTTCAAAGATGTATCTTGCAAGAAGTTGCTGTGGACAAGTTCAAAAAGGGTGTTGCTTGTGTTCTCCTCTAGGATTTTGATGTATTCTTGTCTCACATTTAGATCTTTCATACATTTTGAGTTTATCTTTGTGTATAGTATAAGAGAATGGTCTAGTTTCATTCTTCTGCACGTGGCTGTCCAATTTTCCCAGCACCACTTATTGAAGAGACTGTCCTTTTTCCAGTGGATAGTCTTTCCTGCTTTGTCTAATATTAGTTGACCATAGAGTTGAGGGCCCATTTCCAGATTCTCTATTCTGTTTCATTGATCTATGTGTCTGTTTTTGTGCCAGTACCACACTGTCTTGATGATCACAGCTTTGTAGTACAACTTGAAATCTGCCATTGTGATACCCCCGGCATTGGTTTTCTTTTTCAATATTCCCTTGGCTATTTGGGATCTGATGTCACCACTTCTATCCAACATTATACTGGAATTTAAATGCAATAAGATAAGAAAAAGAGATAAAAGAAATCCAGATAGAAATTGGAGAAGTAAAGCTATCTTTATTTTTAGACCACATGATTATTTATGTAGAAAGTATTGTGGAATCTACAAAAAAGTTACTAGGATAAATAATTGAACTTCCTTGTATAAGCAGTAAACAATAGGAAATTTAATAATGTTATATACCATTTATAATAACACCCAAAAATATGAAATAGGATAAATCTGACATAAGATGGATAAGAACTATACACACAAAAAAGCTATAAAACATTGCTGAGATCTAAATAAAAGGAGAGATAAACCACGTCATGGGTAGGAAGATTCAACATTGTTGTGACATCATATCTCCCCATGATAAAATATCCTTAAGAAATTTATTAAATTTTGCTCATTCTGAAATTCTATACTCGCTCCCCTTCACCTGCCTTCTTCCTTATCTCAAGTATCTCCAAACTTGACAATTCAGCATATGATTAAATCTCTAGGCTAAACTTTGAGACCTGAAGGACATTCTCATTAATAAAATGTAAGCCAAATAACAAGCAAAAGCACTGGGAATGAAAGCATTTTGAGCAAAGTATAAAAGTGTTGGGGTCTCTGAGCTTCACTGACAGCTCTCGTCCTGGTTGGCTTTACTGTCCTGTCCCATTGGGTCAGGATGGCATTTCTGGCCCCATCCCACTTCCCTGGTCCCATCAGTCGAAACTGGTAAGGGCTGCAAGGACCAAAGAACACCTCCAGGGCCAGCTGGGGATCAGTCAGGAAGAGCCATGGTATGTTAGGCTTGGCTCCTATGAAGGAGCTCAGCTCATCCATGTATGTGATATAATCTGTCTGCAAAGTCTGGCTCTGGCCAAACCTGAGGGAAGAAAAGAACACATTGGAATGAGTATCACAGTCGTAAACCAAGCACTGATTGGTTACTTTCTACCTCAGAAAAGTCGTATGTTAGTCAGCAACTCCAAGATTATCCCACTTCTCTTTTTCCACAACATTGACTTTACTGTTTGTTCTTTGGCTATAGATGAGTTGTTGTTGTTGTTTTTTTTCTCCTTCTTAATCTCCAAGTTTGATGTTATTTTGGCCTTTTGTCTCTGACCTGGAGTGAACTGCCCCTAGTGTGTCAAGGTGACTGATTAACTGAAATTAACTATTTAACATATGTTTATTCTTTATATGACATTGCTTAGGATCTGCCCCAGTGTTAGATTTTGGAGCATAGTCTCATTTAATTTTAGGAACCCTGAAGAGCAGGCTACCATTTAAGAAACGAGGTAGACTTTGGGGCTTCTCTTTCTTCTTCTCCTTATTCTTACTGGCCTGTAATATAAAGAGCAGTAAGTAGAGTGAGCTGTGTGAATTACTGGAACATTGGAGTACCCACTGCACAGAGTTGTCCTGTGAACTGGATGAAACGCAGGGGAGGTTTTGTTGAATCTGAAGGTTCCAAGTCTTCTCTTCTCTAGACCCTTCACCAGCAATTACCTGGCAGCACTCAATGAATGATGTGTTAAGAGGAAGAAACTTCTTATACAGCCACCTATTCATTTGAGTGGGATTCGTTATCTAGTTATTCTTTCAATAGATTTTAATATATAACTTGAAAAGGATTTACTTATATAGAAGTAATTAAGATAAAAAGTTACATTTACATATCTGGTGTCTAGCCACTTAAATGACTTTCTAAAAATCTTATCTATGGTGTACTTGAGAACACATGTTTGAATGAGTCAGAAATGAACATGCTTTTAGGAGAAAATACTAGGGAAAGTGAAATCAGTTTAGTTCTTCATTTGGTTTTCTTGTAACAGTGTTGTCACTGCTCAATTCCTGGCTAGTTGACTTGCTGGCAAACATGTGGCTGATGGAAAGGACTTCTTAGAGACATTTGAGCTGGATAATTCTTTGTTTAGGCCTGTCCTCTGCATTGTAGTATGTTTAGCAATATCTTTAGTTTCTACATATTAGATGTCAATAGTATCCCCTCTACACTTGGGACAATCAAAAATATCTCTGGGCTTTGCTAAATGTCCTCTAGGGGACAAAATCACTCCCATTTGAGAAACTGTACCCTAGAGTGTGATGTGCTCTACTACAAGTGATGTGTTATGACTGTTATTTTCAATATACTGCTTGATCATAGCAAGTGTTCCAAAAATGTGAACTTTGACTACTAAAAATATTTTAAAATATATAAATGTTTTCTTACATATAAGGGAAAACTTAGGTTTTGTTTCATTAGTAAGTACAATCTCTTACCATTTGAGTTTCTTTCCCATTTTCTCATCAATATCATCCATCATTTCACTTGTAGTTGGCAAGGTACATGAGTCTAGATAAGGAATGAAGGCAAGAAATATTAAAAAAAATTAAAGTCAGAAATACAATGATAAATGATGAATTTTTCTTAGTATTTATGAACCATGTCCCTGAAAGATTTTTTTTTTTTGGTCAAGAAGAGCTGCCTTTTATATCTTTAGTATAACCATTTATAGAAATAAGGACTTAAGAAGTCAATGAACCCTCCTCTATGAATGGCAAAGCTGGCTTGCAATGAGATAGTGACAGCAGAGAAGTTTGTAGCTTCAGATCCCCCAATCTCATATTTCTGTGACATCATGGAGAGCCTAATCCTCAACGTGTCTTAGATACACCTCATAAATATAGTAGCTTAACAGTTTATTCATATTTCTTATTTGCATCCCCTTATTAAGAATTCTTTCAAGAATTAATATGGTAAAATAGTTCGTTCTAAGGTACATGGACACTAAAATGGAACAATGGAAGAGAACATGGGTTTTCCAGCATCAGCCAGCAGCTAGAGGGGATATCAAAGGGAATCAGAAAATTTTTAGTGTTTTACAATACCTTATCAGTGGAGGGGGCATCTGATTGCTAATTGTAGCCCTTTTGCCTTTGTAGCAGTGGCAGAAAGCTATTATGACCTTCACAGTGCCAAACACTTCCTAGTTATTGGTAGCATCTTAACCTGCCCTTGTAGTACCCTGTGGTCAGTTGTTTGCTAGAATTTTTGTTTACTTTGATGTTGTGTCCCAAGTGTCAAGATAGAGTGTGGTACGTAGTAGTGCTCAGTAAGTATTTGCTGAGTGACTAAATGATACCTTTTGTTCCGTGTCAATTTCTTGGGTTTATGAACTGTAGCCAATTTTTTTTGTAAAACCTCAGGTGCTTGGCACTGTTGTGCCTTTAAGGGAAAAACACAATAGAAGTATTTTACAGAAAGCACCCTTATAAAAGTTTTCACAGCAGGATTTATTTAAATAATTATCTTTTATGGTACATTTGAAATACCTTATTTATCCAAGACATTTTTAGAAAACATATAGTCTATGATTATAACATTTTCTTCATTACCTACAGTCTAAGTTTTTATGGGCAGTATGTTAGATGAGGTATACCTATGTTGGCCAAAGTTTTTGAACCCTTGAATATAAAGGCCCTGTAAGTAATAATGATGATCAATATGATTGATGTAAATTAAATCAATATATTTGAGACACTGCCTTTCTTCATGTAATCCTCATAGTCTAGATTTCCTCACAAAAGCACATTTGCAGTCCCTGGAGACCATGGGGTCTGGAGTGGAGGTAGGAGGAGAAGATTTTGAATAGAGTAGGAGCAGCCTGACATTGCTATTCTACAGTCTGACACCAGTAATGTCTCTAGCATTGCCCGCAACATCCACCACCACCCTTCTAACCTTCACAATGTACTTGACAGTGCCTTTGCCTACTTCTGTCTTTTTCTTTGTTTAAAGCCTTGCAAAGTCCGTCCAATTTCCCTATGAGAAGTCTAAGCTCTTTCACATAGCTCTTAAGGCCCTTCATGCTGTAGTCCCTTTCTTTATTTCTTGCCACCCCCTGCCTCTGTCTTATATTCCCTTACAGAACACCCTAAGACTTCTTCTATTATAACAATTCCTCTGGCTCTATTTTAAACTGTGTAAAGTCAAGGAGTGTGTCCCTTTATATTCCTAGCACCTCGCACAGTACTTGGTATACAGTAGATGCTCAATAAATGTTCATTGACTAAATAGATGAAAGACAGAATGGCCCACCTACTTGCAAACACTTTAGCAGCCCAACGAGCCTGCAGATCAGCTGTGGGGATGGCAGCCCCAAGGGATTGGACAAGGCCAATCACAGCCAAGGTTGGCTTCTCTATTAGTGGGGGGAAGATGCCTTTAAACAAGGTGACTTCACTGTTTCTGCTTTTGATGATGGAGTCATCAAGGAAGGGGTAGGCGTAATCATAGCCCGTTGCAAAGATGATGGAGTCGATGGCCTCAAACATGGTACCATCCTCAAATACAGCTGAGGTCTCTGTAAACTCCTTCACACTGGGCTTGATGGACACAGTGCCACACAGGATGCGGGATGGGAGCTCATCATTGAACACAGGCTCTTTCCTCAGGGGACTGTTCAGAAACAAGAGACAAAGGCTCTTGTAACATACCTCAATTTCAAGAAATATCTGCAATTGTTCATAACACTGGAATCAAATTTGAGGAGTTAAACATTAGCATGAGGACCACTGAGCTCTTCTTTTGTGGCAGTTTTTCTTTTTTTTTTCATATTGCTTGCCACCATCCTTTGGAATTTATATTTGGCCTTTGAAGCTTGAATATTCCCTTAGGGGTACTTAAACTATTTGGAAATTCACCAAATAGATGAAAATAAAACTAATTCCTAGACATAATCAGTAGTTCAGAGAGCAGAATCTGGAACCAGATGTCCCAAGTTGATAATCTACCTCTGTCTCTCACTAGTGGATGCTTCTCTGTATTTGGCTCTTTGTGTGTAAAATGGGAATAGCAATAGACTCTACCTCACACGGTTGTTGTGGGAATTAAATGAACATTATCTGTAAAGCACTTAAAACAGTGCTTGCCACATGCAAGCATCATCATTAAAAGTGAACTATTATTATAAACGAGGTCTTCTACGAGAAAAATCTAATTTGGTGAGTTGTTTTATTACCATATTTGGTTTCCTTTTTTTTGGTGGCCAAAATTCTAGGAATGATGTGTTTTGTGATGACATTCTTCATTTTGACTTGTTTCCTTTCAGGGATTTTGGAATGTGCTCCATGCATCTCAAATACTCAGGAAGTTTATGATTCTTAGAATCTGTCTATATCTTCCACATCATTCTCTATGTCTATAATTCTGCCACATCTTTCATTTTCTAAGGTGACAAAAAGTAAGTCACAGTAAAACTTATTTTTCTCTCCCTGACCCCCACTAAAGGGAGGAGTAAGAAGGTGTTATCAATATCTTGGGTAGTTGGAACCTTTTCTAAGAGGGAGCTTCATTCTTGGAATGAATGGATTTCCAAATCTATTCAATTGTCTAAAGGGTAAAACCAGAATATGATTTGCAGTTACTCTTATGAGGCAAAAAGTCTTAATCAGCTCAGGCTTTAGAGCTTCTGTTACATTAAACATAATTTTAAATGCATGAAATCAACATTTTTTTTTTCTTTAGGGATGTAGTAGTCTGCCCAACTAGGTAAGATAAATGCTGTGGAATGAGGGTCTGGCTCCTAAATCTGGGATTTGATATTCTAATTTACAGCTTCTTCTTACTTTTCCTTACATGATTCTCTAAACACAATGAAACATTTTTTTAAAAGATTTTATTTTTAAGTAACCTCTAACCAACATGGGGCTTGAACTCAAACACTGAGATCAAGAGTCACATGCTGCTCCCACAATGAAACATTTTTGTTAGCATGGGCCAAGATGAAATTTCTTAGTGAATCCTTCCTTGTCTTACCCACTTTTTCTATTAATATACTGATTCTTCCTCCTAGAATGCCTTTCTTCCCCCTCCCCCTCCCTTTTTTAAGAGAGAGCGAGAGAGCACTTGAGTAGCATGGCATACAGAAGGAGAGAGAGAGAGAGAGAGAGAAAGAGAGAGAATCCATGCCGAGCATGGAGCCTGAGACAGGGCTTGATCTCACCACCCTAAGACCATGACCTAAGCTGAAATCAAGAGTCAGGTGCTTAACTGGCTAAACCACCCAGGCACCCCTAGAATGCCTTTCTACTTAGTAGGTATCGCTACTTAGTAGGTATTGGGTTCTGTCTCTATAGAGAAGTGTAGTAACAAATTTTAATTTTACAGGCTCCATCAGTTGTTTTTTTTTTTTGAGATTTTATTTATTCTTGAGAGAGAGAGAGAGAGAGAGAGAGGCAGAGACACAGGCAGACGGGAGAAGCAGGCTCCATGCACGGAGCCTGACTCGATCCCGGGGTCTCCAGGATTACGCCCTGGGCTAAAGGAGGCGCAAAACCGCTGAACCACCTGGGCTGCCCCAGGCTACATCAGTTTTGTGAATCTTCATTGTTTTATTACATCCCATGTGTCCCCAGAATCTATGATTGAGGAGGTGTGCACTTTCATTTTGAGATTTTCTACTTTCTGAGGCATGTTAATTAATACTATTTTGTTAATTGCTCCTTAGAAGCCTATTAGAGGGATGCCTGGGTGGCTCAGCGTTAAACATCTGCCTTCGGCTCAGGGAGTGACCCTGAAGTCCCAGGTTTGAGTCCCAAATCGGGCTCCCTGCATGGAGCCTGCGCCTTCCTCTGCCTATGTCTCTGCCTCTCTCTCTCTCTCTCTGTCTCTGTGTCTCTCATGCATAAATAAATAAAATCTTTAAAAAAAAGAAGCCTATTAAAAAATTTGAGTAATCTCAAATTTTATATCTTATTAATAATTTAATAATTATCTTAATATAAGAACTGATATTTGTAAAGCTTTATAGTTTACAAAATGCCTTATATATTTTTTATATTACTGGATATCACAGTAGTCTTAAAGAATAGATATTATTATTGCTATCCCCATTCACCCATAGCATGGATGAGATATTCCTCAAAAAGACAATTCATGAATTGGCTCAGCTCTCAAAATTCTATGCTATAGCTTATAGCTACCATAAGTGAGTCTTGCATAGCAGGGGGATCTAGCTGCTTGCTTCTTTACCACTTTGTATTTTCTCATACATCTTTGCCCTCTAGAGTCATTTCAGTAAGATTTTCACACATACATGATCTCCAGGTATACTGTGTCTTTTTTTTTAAAAAGTAGATTCTGATTCTATACTGTATCATCTATGCAGTCCCCTGTTTATTCTCAATAACCTCAGTGAGATGACTAAAGTTAGACCTAGAGAGAAAAATTTCAACTTAAACTAGTGCCCCACTTTTCTGGATGACAGGAGTTACTTGTCGTACCCATTTAAAGGCATCAGGCCGTAGTTCTCATGCTTAAACCATGTGTTCATTTTCTTGACATATAACCAGTCAGAGACAAATGAAGGAAGGGTATTTTGGAGAAAGGATGCAAAGCGGGTCACATGTACCATGTCCCAAGGATAACCATCATTCCAAACCCGGCTCATGACCCAGGAACCACTTCTGCTGCTGATAATGACCTGGTGGGGAAGGCAACATGGATTTCAATATCACTCTGTAAGAAAGAAGCAGATATAACAAAAATGGACATTTTCTGCGGACATCTCCATACATTTCCCTCAATATCCAGGAAGAAGCATTTTTAATGAGTTGGGTCAAGATAGAAAGTTCATGATTGGAACTAGGTAGAGGCAGAACTACTCTGTTTCTCTACCCCAGAGGGCTAGTGCATAGCTGTTGAAATAATGAGGACCTGACATCTTGGAACAAGAAGGCTGTGTATTCAGTTGTGGTAGGTTCAGTCTTCACAGAGTCATAGACATAGATGGTAGGACTGGTAGGGACCAGCCAGTCCAGAGCCTCAGTGGTGGCGGGTGGTGGTAGTTGCTGGGTTAAGTGGGGATATTTAGCTAAATTTCTCCTGGAAATTAGATTGAGGAGATGCCAAAGAGTTAATTCTGTTCTCTGCCTGAAGTTTCCTCTTCCAGTCCTTCTTACACCACCACTCCATCACCTCTGCTAGGCATCCAAACCATGGCAGCTGTCTCAGTCCTGAGAGAAGCCCAGGTACTTATCTATTTTTTATTGCCACTTTTGTGATAACCTAGGGGAGTTTGACTTCAAAAAATTCATTAGGTTTTATTTACATCCATTTAAGAATTTGTTTATTGAGCACGTATTTCCTTGGGAGTAAGTTGAGTTTTTCAAGGATTATTGGTCATGGATGATTAAGCTTGGAGTCCTTTGGGCAGTCTTCCTTGACTTTATTCAGGCTAAGTTAGGTTCTTTTCTCATGGTGCTGCCACTGCTACACCTAATGTCATTGAAGTTTTATTACCTCCTTTCATGAAGGTGTGTACCTGTCATCTCACCTCCACCCACTGACTGCTCCTGGAAGTCTAGAAGTAGTCTGAGTTATTTCTGTGTTTACTTTTAGTCTGACATCGTTCTGGCATATGCCCAGTGGTTATTGAGCACTGGCTACTGAATAGATAAATGATAGCAAGAACCAAATCTTACATGTCTTCAGACCTTCAGAATGATAAGCACTATACCTTTTACAGGGTAGGTGATAAGAAATAGTGTTAAGTAAATAAAGGTGGATCCCGACTAACAACAGTTTGTTTAGAGGTGATCAGAAAATAAAATTAAAACAAAAAGGCACTCATATATACATATATACACATGTACACTTATCTCTGATTCTAGCAGAACATACTTCCTTACTAGCCTGAGCCACATTACCTTCACATGCAGAATGTCTCAAATCCTTCTTGATTCAAAGGGCATATGCAACAGGTGGAACCCTTGTAGTATGACATGGCAAACGTGAGCCTCAGTGCCTAAGCTGTTGATTTAATAACACAGCTCTATCCTAGGTTTGTTTCACAAGGTGTACCTGTGTAGCCAGACGACTGAGCTCAACAGCGATGTCAGATCCTGAATTCCCCAGGCCGATCACAAGGACCCTCTTCCCCCTGAAGGCTTCTGGGTCTTTATAGTCCCTGCTATGGAGGTACTGGCCTTGAAACTGGTGTAGGCCTATGGAACATGAGGAGTGGTTTGAGTTGATTTTCAGAAGAAATGATGAAGATTCACTGTTTTCATTTTTTTGAAAATTCCTACTATCAGTCTTAATTTTTTAAAAAAAGTTTCCTAGTTGAAATGCATTTATCCTTTTAGTGTTTTTTGACTCTAAACACCCAAATAAGAACTTACAATGCCTTAGAAAATCTATAGTATGGGAACTTATATTTTGATAGTAATAATAGCTAATATTTATTGAGTACTTAATGTGGGCTAGGACCTCTGCTAAAGAATTTACATGTTTAACCATTTAATCTTGGTAACATCTCTGAACGGCAGATACTAGTATCTCTATTTTAAAAGACAAGGAAATTGAGACAAAGAAATTAAGTGACTTGTCTAAGGTTACATGATAAGGAATGAGTGGAATAAGAGGTTGAATCCAAGTGTTCTAAGGCTACATTCAGAATAAATATACTGCCTCTTAACCTTTATGTTTTCAATCATCTATTCTTCCTGAATCTTCTTACTCTTTTAATTATCATGGCCTATGAACAACATGCATGGAGATGAGAACTCTAATATTTTTGCATGGAGATGAGAACTCTAATATTTTACAGTGAACATGTGTTCTGGTTGCAAGGAAAGAAGGAAGGAAGGAAAAAGGAAGGTTGCTTATCGTATTTATTTGATATTTAGCGCTTTAGTATAGTAATGGAGTATGCCACTATACACACACAGACACACACACATATACACACACAGAAATTTCTAAAGTTAATTTGCAAAATGTGGCTATAGATGGCATTTAAAACCCTTCCTCTCTATCCTCTACCTGTCTTCATCTGATCTCTGACTTGCAGGTCTTCCATTCTTTTAGCATAAGGGTTCAGAAGGTCAGTTATTACTATATTTCATATATCAGACTCCAATATTTTGTTTTGAAATCTTTGGAATCTTAAGAATAACTATTATGCACAAACTATGGAAAGACCTAGTTCAACTGTTGATATTTGTGTATAAGGCCTCAGACTATTATATGTTTTCCAAACTTACCAGGAAAAGAATCAGTTGGTAGATTGGGGTATACGTGATGTCCTGAACAAATCATTACAGCATCAAAAATAGCAGATTCCTGTTTCCCATCCTTTTCTGAAACAACTTCCCATTGTCCGGTGACTAAGAAGCTGGGACATTTCTTTATACTAGAAACCAGGGTCTTAAAGAAAACCAGAAAGAAATTCTTTCTATTTACAATTCTATTGGTTTTAATTCTCTCTCAGTGTTTTCATAGAGAAAATAATTGTCATGAGATCACCTGATCATTGAGAAATATATGGGAAGACAGTGATTCTTCAAATCTCCCAAGGAAAATTACTCAGTGGGGCATATTTACTTTTTTGACATCTAGTTAGTAGATTTGGGATAAACTGAATATTCTTGTGAAAGATGCCATGTCATTTGCTTATTGCCACCCTCAACTGACATTCATAGCTTCTTTCTGACTTCATTTTCTATCATTTCCATAAATATGAAAATGTCTCAGGGTTCAATCCTTATTTCTCCTTTGTGATGTACAGATACTCTCCCTTGGAAATATTAGCCACTTTCATAGTATGATTATTATGTAAATATATATTAAATTAAATTAAATATAATAAATAAAAAATAAATGAAAATTTATTAAATATAATCACAATTCATAATTTTATTATCTTTCTTTATATATATGCTTTGCATTTAACAGTAATGAATTGAGGTTAAGAATTCTAAACAAATAGAAATTATTGTTATTTACAGAGCCAATGTATCTCTGTTATAACTGCTAAGTCTCCTAATCTAAGGAACTAAGTAGTTGAAAGACGAGAGCAATGACTACTAATCATCCATTTAAATTTTTACTCTCCTCATAATGGCAGAACATCTAAAGAACTTCTTGGCATTGAATCCAAGAAGTCTAAATATGGACTAGAGAATTTAGTATTGTTTTGAAAACATGACAATATGAGGGTGGAATGTACACTATGATGATATAGGCTTCTCTTGTATTTTCTATTGTATTCTAAAAGCTCTCAAAAATTAGTGGAGAACATATTTAGGGGAAAAAATAATTCACAAATACTTTATAATTCAAACCAACATTTGATTGGCAAGCTAACCAAACATTTGGCTCTTATTTCTATACCAGAATACTACACTCTTGCCTCCTCCTCAACCGATAAACATACTGATATCAACAGCACCAGTTATAGGGCCTTTACCTCAAACTGTATATATCTTAAAAGATTCTTCTTTTGAGCAAATATTCTTATGTATTCCTGGAGTTTGCTGTGGTGCATATAGTTGGGATAATCATCGGGATAAGGGAAGTCTGGAAAGCACATCATCTCTTTGGAAGAGTTGGTGAATACAGACCGGTAAATGCTGGCTCTGCCTTCTTCTGCACGGTCCTAGAAAGAATAATAAAGCTTAAAGAGGAAGCCAAGAATGATGTTCCTTTAGGTGAATATTCAATTTTAGGTTGACTGAAACCTTTTTAATGTGTAAAAAAAGAAGATATGAAAACAATTCATAGCTCTCTGTAAGATGTGGGAAAGAAAGTCCTTCGCATAGCACCTGGCACAGAGCTGGGGCCCTATCCGTTAGTTCTCTTACTCAAATTCCCCTTGTGCGTTAGCTCTGTGTTGGTAGTCCATAGAGTTTTCTTTCTTTTTCCAATCACAGCAACTGGTCCTGATGTCATGTTCATGTTAAAAAAACACGACTAGATGGTCTAAAGGAGGTGGCAGGTTTTACTCTACTTGGCTATATGGAATTCAGTGAACAGTTCACTAGCAACAGAACCTTCTCTTGAAGTGGCGGGTATATTTATTTGGCATAATCAGACTCAGCTGAGGGCCCTTTTAGATCACAGATTCCTTAGTCCCACAGCCAGAGTTTCTGATTCAGTGTGTCTTGGGTGGGGCCCGAGAATCTGCATTTCCCACGGTTCCAGGCAGTGCTGATGCTGCTGGTACAGGAACCAAGCCTTGAGAGCCACTGCTCTATTATAAATGAACTCTGTGCTTGAGGAGTTCTCTATTCACCAGTTAGGGTGCTCACCCCTCACCAGAGACACACGGGAAAGCAGAAACCTCAGAACTTGTATGAAATCTTGTCACTTGATTATGAAGCCACTGTGTCATTGAAAAGTGTCTTCTTTTTGAGAAGTAGTTGAAGGCTAAGTGAAAAACAAACATTTCCTCTCTGCTGTAAGGACAGAATAAAAGTTCACACAATGTGCTGCCTTGAAAATACATTAAAAAAAACTGGCAGCCCCTGCTTCCCTCAAACTCAAAGGAACTTCCATGAAATGTGGGAAAGGGATGGAATGACATGTTCCTGCTGGATTCAAGGCATCTCCCTCCCTCCAGCCCCATACCAACCTCTGGAAAGGAATGAAAGGCTTGTGTCTGGGGTCGGGGCACGGGCTGCCTGAGGCCTCAGTGTTTGGCATCAGATTAAAACTAAAAAACTTCCTCTACTCATGGTTGCTGTATTTCTCATAAATAGCCAGGCTCAGAGATTTTTTAACTTTCTTAAGCCTCACTTTGAGATTTCTGCTAAGATCAGAAAAAAAAATTTCTGACAGCTCGTGGCTGGCAGATTTTCAGGCTTGAGTCTTTCCCATTCACCCACAGTTGTACCTTTTGTTGCTGGGTGAGAATAAGTGGGGAGGAGGTTTCTCGGTTGTTCACTGAAGGGAGGGAGGGCTGAGATTCAGGCAGGGGACTGGTTAAAAGAATGTAAGACTGCTCTGGGGAACAGAAAGGATAAGACCTTGGATTACTTCCATTATGACTGAATCTCTGCTCTTTCGCCTCTTGACCCCAGCCAATCATAACAGGAGGAGGAAGAGTATGTACCCTACGGCTCCTTGGAATTTTTCCTAAAGGACTGTTCTATAAACAAAGGAAAACAGATGTATTATATAACCACGGACAATTGTTCCCGAGAGCTCATATTTTCAATATCAGCATGTGGTGTGGTTTGAGTGGGAAGGAGGAAGTTAAGCCTCTGGCTGACGGAGCTTGCCCTAGACCCAGAGATCCAAGCAGCCATGGTCACATTATCATGGCCTGTCTTGGGTTATAACCATGTCCATGTCTCATCTTCCCCACTAGAACATAAGCAACCGGAGGGGGAGGTCAGAGGCTAATCCAAGAATGCTGTGCATGCATGCCAGCAGTCTGCCTTGATCTTCTTTCAGATTCTATCTCTGCTTTTCAATCCCATTTCTACTTGCCCAAATATACCCCCAAGGGCCAGCTCAAAAGTTGCCCTCTATGTCATGCCTTTCCTTGCCTCTTTCTTACCAACCGGAAGTCACCCCTAACTCTACCAAGCTCTGATCATCTCTGCTGCCCTAATCTCATATTCATTTATAGTTATTCCAAGACTTGTTTTATCTGATTTTAAAATGCTGGCTGCCTGCCGTACCCCTTGTCTTCAGTTATACCTAACATTGTACCCTATACGTAGTGTACTCTGAATGTATTTGTTGAATGAATATATGAATGAGTGAGTGGAACAAAAGTCCAGATAGTTCTGGTTCCATTGTATCCCCTTTTGTATTGCAGCAGCATCAAAGTCTTTTGAGGACATGAGGACTTAATATTAGAGTATATAAAAGTTAAAACATGCTCACATTCAGCCTGCTGGTGTTTAAACCTCATTTGGTTTCTATTTTGCAGAAAAAGCACACGGTGAAAAGTTCAGAATTATCAGGTTTCTCTCTTTCAGAATACCTTCTGCCTAACAGGACTTGCAAGATAAAAACTTATGTAACACATTTTTCAAAAATCCATTTCTGAGAAGGGTTTGTATATACCAAGCAACTTTTCCTGGAAAAGAAGAAAGGGGTACAGTGTATGGAGGGGACTGAAATTTGGACTATTTTTATGTGTTTACATACCCATGGGGCCGTGAAGTATATAATTCTGCTTTAACAGTGACCTTCTAGGAGTGAGATACCCTGTCTTGTGGATAACCCAGAGGCTGACTTTGCATTTTACTGATCTGTCATCTGTTGCTTCCTTAAATAAAATTTGTGATCTGGCTGCATTGGTTACCTTACAGATCCCTGGATATACTATATTCACTGCCTCCTCTGTGTGTTTCATGCTGGTCACTCTTACCTAGAAACCTCCCACCTGGTACTGGCACATTGTTAGTGACTGCCTGTCTATGGGATACCATTCAAGACTACAGTGGGAATGGCACTCTCTGGAGTTGTGTCGTGTAATGTCCTATACTTTCCTTGTCTGAGAACATCCTTCAAGTCTCAGCTAAGTGCTCTCCTTGCAGGAAATTTCCCTTGACCTGCTAATATTTCAGTAGTGACCCACCCCACTCCCACTCTCCCTCTTTTAAATCTCAAGACACTTGTTCCTTAAGTTGACAATCACCAAGCTCTATCTCATTGTTGCAGTTTTATAACCTCTTATTTGAAATTCTTAGGGCCAGAGATATTTTGGAATTTGTAGATTTTTGAATATTTCTCCATAACTTCCAGTGAGATATGGGACAGCACCTTATAATTAAATGCAAGAAAATTTCTGCAGTGAAACACAAAATGGGACAAATAAAGATTATAACTAGCCTAATGTCAAATTCAACTCATGTTTCCTGATCATATGACTTCAGGAAAGATTTTGCCATCAAACGAATTTTTGCCTATTTTCCATCAAAAGATCGTGGACCTATGTTACAGTTTACTTCACCAAATGGATTGGAAACTATTTACATAGAGTAATTATGTCACGTGTTTTTCATCTCAGTACCTGGCACAAAACTCTGCCAAAATAGATGTTTAAGCAGCATTTAATTGTTGCTGATGAGTCATAGAGAGCCAATTCATGATTTAGGCTAAGGTGGCTACATCTCCCTTAAAATTGAAACCTTAAAAAAAAACAACCTCCCCCAAAACTCTTGATTATTTCCTAATGGAAATGATCTTATATCTCATATGATACATTCAGGATTATAGGACCTCTCACTTAAAAAAAAAGTCTTGAGATGAATACAAATATTCCTAAGTTAGCACTGATATATTCTATTAGAGCAATGTGGTGTTGTGGGTTGGGCAAGCACTGAGACCAAGACAGAATTTGGTTACAAGGCAAATGGTGTGGATATAAAGTCTTCATGTCAAATATGTATCATCTACATCCAATCACAATGGTTGGGAAAGTCAAGACAGAAAGAATAGAAGTTTCCCCAACCTGGCTTTCTAAATTTAAAAATGTTTTTATGATGAATATTTCCTAATTATATCATTTATCCAACAATAAGGCTGAATGGCAAAGACAGTCATTTTTTCTCTCTGGTTTTGGAACTTGCAGAGTATTTGATAACCACACACACAACACACATGATCATTATTTATCATAACTTTGCAGTGTCTTTGCAAGACACATCAGTTAATTATAACATCATATCCCATTACAACTGGAAGGTATATTAGAGGAAACCTAATCTCCAACCTTGACATTTGACAAATGAGTATTCAAGGTCCAGAAGGAAAAAAGTGACTTGCTTAAAATTAATCTTTCCAGAAAACCAAAGGTTAGACTATACTCACACCTTCTGACCTTGGTCTAATCTTTTTCTTTCTTTCTTTCTTTCTTTCTTTCTTTCTTTCTTTCTTTCTTTCTTTCTTTCTTTCTTCTTCTTTCTTTCTTCTCTTTCTTTCTTTTTTTTTCTTTCTTCCCCCACCCCCCTTCTATGTTCCTAGGTTTTCTGCACAATGGGGAACAGGGATAGAATCTTTTTTTTTTTTTTTTAATTTTTATGTATTTATGATAGAGAGAGAGAGAGGCAGAGACACAGGCAGAGGGAGAAGCAGGCTCCAATGCACCGGGAGCCTGACGTGGGATTTGATCCCAGGTCTCCAGGATCACGCCCTGGGCCAAAGGCAGGCGCCAAACCGCTGCGCCACCCAGGGATCCCGGGATAGAATCTTTTTAGTTACGTGGAGGAGGCAGTGGTACGTTTTTGTTTTTATTATAAATTACTGACATTGGGATCCTTTACAGCCTCGAGATCTGGGCTCTGTTACACAAGTAACAATGTTTTATGAGCTAGCATGAAATAGTTTTGAGTGAATGGACATTAGCATGATGGGAGAGGTAAATTTTTACTTTCTAGATCTGGAGCTTTTGTGACCTACCTCTGAAGTCTGAATAGAACTGATCAGGTTTGATTTACAGAGGACCCATTTCCCTTCTATTGGTATCCCAGGGATATCCCACTCACCGAGAATTTCCACAGGCCTCCGACATCACTGCTTCTCTCAAAGCAGATGGGCTCCAGCCCCTCTTCCAGGCAGCACCGGATGGAAGCCAATCCACTGACGCCAGCCCCAACAATGGCCACTCTCTTCCCCATGGTTCCCAGGATGGAGGGTCTGGAGAGAGCTTCTTCAGAAAAATGTCCCTGAATACTTGGAATTTTTCAGTAGGAAGAACCAGCCAAGGTTTTTGTGTCAGGATCCTTACCTTAACACAAGAAGACATAGATGCACATTAACTAGTTATGCTCATTTTTTAAACCACTTTTGCTGTATACTAAGATGCAAAATCTGGTTTCTTCTCCTGATTACTCAAGTGCCCCAAATAGCAGAGTCAGTGAGTGTTGGAGCAGGAAGGACCTTGAAGTTCACCAATCTAATGCTCTCAATCACAAATATAGCAATAGTCATGCCAAGAAGATTAGAAATTACTTCTTTGACATCTCACAGCTAACAAGTAAAGTTGGAACTAGAACTCAAGTCTTCTAAGCAAAATCCACTGTTCCAAATCACTCCTACTCACTTTGAATGCTTGGCTCTAAGGGGTCTTAGTCTTAATGAGCTGCCTTCTTTTCCCCACAGAACCCAGCAGTTCTTTAAATGTAGAAGAAGATGGTGTTTAACAATGTCTTTTGATGTAAAAATTGAGGAAGGGGGAGGAGTTATTAGTCTTAAAGTAAAAATTCCTTTTCCCTTGTATTTATCACGATGTAGAGCCGTGGTAAAACCTGGAAGAGAAGGACTGAATGTGGTAGGGATAGCAAAACAGGGGAGGGGATGGGGAAGCAGAGGAAGAAAGGGACAGGGGAAGGGCAAGAATAAGGTCCCTGGTCCTATTTTCAAAACAAAAGTAATTGATACTGTTCACCGAAGCTGTAAGGTGAAACTTCTGGAAGATTAAAGGAACAATGGTTCTTTTATTTATTTTTGCTTTGGAAGTATAGAATATATAAACAAAGGCTGTGCACCTGGGCTGTTTGTTAGGCTAATAGTGAAAAAAACCCATCAATTTTCTGGAAATGTAGGAGGGCATGACATCAGGAGCTGAGTTAACACTTGGAGATGTTGAGTTTGTAAAGCTAGTGAACTCAAAGGACAGAATTGTGAAGCCACTGAATCTTGTCTCCAGCTCCCTCCTACTTCTTCCCACCTTTCCTGCTTCCATATATCTCCTTCTCCTCCTTCTTTTCTCATACCCTTCCTTCCATTTCTCTGAGTGCTTACCACATGACATTTGCTATAGTAGTCTCTTAGGAATTCAAGATTAAAAGACCCAGTGCTTTCCATCCAGAAGCAGACAGTCTAATGGAGATAGATGATTGATGTTGCAGTGAAAGTTTGATTCAGTGAGTGCAGCACTCAGGCAGGAACCTGAGTCCACCTAAGAGAAGAATAAGAGAGGCTTCAAGAGGAAGTGAGAAGAAAACTGAGACTTGAAGGAAGAATATATGCCTGCCAAGTGGTCAAGGAGCAAGGAACACATGACAGGCAGAGAGAAAAATATGTGCAAATGCACAGAAAAGTAAGAGAACTTGATAGAGCAAACTACAATTATTTCTATGTTGCTGAGAGGTAGGTAATGGGCATAGCATAAGATAAATTCAACATGCAAGGCTCAGATTATGAAGGATATTGAAGTGCCACACTCAACAGATTGGATACCATCTTCTAGGTTAACATGATCTGTTCAAGAATTCTGAACAAGGAAGTGACAAGATCAGAAAAGGTCAGATTCATATGGAAGCTAGATAAAATAGATATCTGGATGGCTGGACAGTTAGATTCACATGGTCAATGACTAGAATCGGGGTACCAGGAGGCAATTTTGATAGTCTAGAACAGGTGCCAAATGCCTAAAGTAGAGCAGTGTCAGGGGAATGGAGAATAGAGAGACGTAAGAGCTATTTAGGAAGTAGATGTTTGGGAACTTGTTGCCTGATTACAGACTAGATGCTTCAAAGAAGGTCTTTTCATCTTTGGATTTTATGTTGTGATTTACATGCATATCACTATTGAGTTAGTGGAGAGAGCAGTAACCATTCTATTTCACAAAGAAAGGGACTTAGTAGAGGAATTAGGTGTGTGCAACAGACAGAAGGACTGGAGAAGCAGAAACCAGGAGTTTGTTGGCCACATAAAGCCAAGAGGCCTTATAAGATTATACTGCTAGAGATACATCCAACTTGCAGGAACTGCTGCTGTCACCACTGACACCTCCAGAGGGTTGGTGGGATGTGGAGTTTGGCTGATGTAAACATACCTATTGGAACATGTTTACAGATCAACACAGTCACAGAAATTCAGCCTCTGTTTCCCTTTGCCTTCTAAGCCCAGATATGTATCTCACTGGAGAACCTAATTGCATTCAAGCCCTAAGTGCAAAGAAGTCTTAGAAATTTAGTTTTTAGCCTTCTAGTCCTTATGATGTAGGAGGGAACCCAAGTGGGGGTGGGGATGATGTGCTACGTGTCACAAAGCAGTGTCCATCACAGTGGGTTATGTGGTGTTAAATGGAAGCCGTTCTCACATTCTTAGAATACCTAAACCTATTCTATTCTTCTCTAATAGTAATACAGTAAATCCTCAGAGATTTATCCTTTTGATTGTACATTTTGTGATAATTCTTACTGGACTTCAGATCTCTGTAAAATGAATAAATTGAACTAGATAATTACTAAAGTTCTTTCAATATTCCATGAATCTCTTAACTTAGTAAGCTTCACTAAACTTTTTCAAAAATAGAAAATATAAGCTAAAGATGACACAAATGCATTTAAATTGCTTAAGAGGATCTTTCTTGGTCTATGTATCCAACTGTCAAAAATTTGATTTAATTTGCTGCTAAGAATTGCTTGTTAAATAGGAAGTTTCAGCTAATGGAACTGAGAATATAAGACAGTCAAGAACATGAAGCATGAAAGAGAATCTTTGGAACTGATCTCTTTGGAAAGAGCTGTTGGTGTGCTGCGTGTCATTTTCCCATCAAAGAAATGGAATCAAAAGGCCTGCTTCTTGAGACAAACATAAGGCAAGGGGCTTACTTTACTGTGCCTGGAGAGCAGTTTGGGGGCTCTATGGAATTTTTGTCTACCTGATCTTGCCTGGAAAATCTGGAGGATGGGATTTCTGCTGCTAACTGTGACAGGGAGTTGCATTTATGTTGTGTTTGGCCGGCACTCCTAGAGTTTTTTTTTTTTTTTTTTTTTTTTTGAGACAAACCATGTGTAAGGGTTTCCTGAAGGCCAGATATGAGCCACCAAGACAGAGATAATATGGGGTCATATTAGGTCCTGTGTAATAGGGCTATAGAAGTGTCTGCCAGGATAGGGTCCATTCTTCTGGGTCAAGATTACTATTGGGGAGAGGTCACCATTGTTTGGAGGCCTCTGAAGTATAAGCCAAGACATCCATACAAGTAAGAACTAGTTTCAAACATCTATCTGCCCAGAGACCTGAAGGCCACAATGTTATAATACCAATGAAACTAGATCTCTACCTCCCCTCCCCCTGTCCCCTGCCTGGCCTATTTTTTTAAACCTCTCTTTCCCTTCCTTCCTTCTACTCCTTTCCTGGCCTTTCTGAAAGCTTCAGGAATGTCCCTATTGGCATCATGGGGAAGAAGAGTGGAAGCATAGAGTGGTAAAGAAATGCTTCATGTCCCCTTGAGGTTCCCCTGGCAGCAGGCCCAGGTAAAGGTACTAGAGAAAAGATTAGGACTTTAAATGAAGTCCAAGTTTTTGGTTATTACATAGAGACTGAATCTTCCATTTTCTGAATTAAGAGTGTGGTTGTGACTTAACAAGACTGAGGAAATATCTATTATCCAAAAGTGATCAAGAAAATCAGGGATCCCTGGGTGGCGCAGTGGTTTGGCGCCTGCCTTTGGCCCAGGGCGCGATCCTGGAGACCCGGGATCGAATCCCACGTCGGGCTCCCGGTGCATGGAGCCTGCTTCTCTCCCTCTGCCTATGTCTCTGCCTCTCTCTCTCTCTGTGACTATCATAAATAAATAAAAAAATAATAAAAAAAAAAGAAAATCATGAGCTTGTGGATCATTCCCTCTAAGTTCCCACAGATTGACTGGATCTTTAGAGATATAAGTGGGGATACTCCGGGTACTTAATCAGATAAGTGATAATGTCATCAGAGTTACTTGATAGATTAAAGTGGGTGAGACTGAGAAATAAGGGGAGAACATTTTTCAAAGTGCTCTGGAGCTGCCCCTTCAGCTCTGACCCTAGGCATGATGGAGGACCAAGAGGCAGAAATGTATTAAGACCAGGAAGAAGGCATTACCAGGGCTCCTCCACCTCCCCATGAACTGGGAGTCTATCTCCTGATTGGTCCCAGCTCTCCATGTCTTTAAAGTGCCATGCTGTTTTTTTGTAGCTCAAACCACTGAGTCTGGCAGCACCCTGAGGTTCACACTAGATTTCTAAGAACTTGATAAAGATCAGATTGAGATTAAGGAACATTTGTAGAATATTAACAAATATTTAGAAAGTGTTTTCTTTCCATTTCCCCCAACACCCTTGTAAGATAATTATTACCATGATTCTTAATTTACTAATGAAGAGACTGAGCCATTTGACTTAATTAAACCACCAAAACTTTATGACTTTATGGTGTGTTTTTCCCAATATTTTATAAAATCAGTGTAAGGGGAATACTTACTTTAGAAAGCATGGAGAAGATAATATTTCAGAGGATGGTTTGACAAATATTAGTTGAGCACCTACAATGTGCCAGGCACTGTTTGAGGCACTGGGATGAAACAACAAAAAGAGGACAGAGTACTGTCTCCTAGAAATACACTGTTCTAGTGCAGACTCCAGGATACTGTATGTAAAATGCTTCACACTGTGCCTGGCACTCAGGCAATGACAGGGTGGTATTAGGGTTCACCACTAATGATAACCACTATTGTTTGTGTTGACTGTTTACTCACTGGGTAGAAGGCAGTGAGCTAAGGATTTTAGACACATTATTTCATTTATTTTTGTAAAGATCTGGGAAGTAAAATATATTATGTTTTCCATTTTACAGAAGAAAAGTTGATATTTAGAGAGGTTAAGCTGCATAAGGTCACAAAGCTTACATGTGATGGGGCTGTGACATGTGATGTTACATGTGATGTAGATGTGATGGTTGCTGGCTTCCCTTGAGGGAAACAGAGGTAGGGTAAAGGAATGAATGCACACGGAGTATTTATTAGGTGTCAGGCACTGCAGTAAAACATAAAGATGGGAGTAAGCCACACATATTTCTGCTGCTGATACATTTTATATTAGACCTGCACAGTAACAGAGGCTTATAAAAGAGTTATTCAAACTTAGAAGGGTGAGCAGTTTACCATGTGGGAAGGGACTGGGGAAAGATTTGCAGTTGCATCAATGTTTGAGTTAGGTGTTGAAGAATGAGAAAAAAAAATGTGGTTAGAAAGAGACTAAAAGCCCTGTTAACCCTGGGGACCACAGGAACAATGCACACACCTGTGACAGTGCACAGGGAGGGTGGCCACACACCTGGGAGAGTGCACAGGAATGCATGCCTCAGAGGGAGGTATGTCCCCTACCTGAAACTTTCAAAGCCTTTTCTCCAGGTAAGGATGTCCCTTTGCAAGGGATCTGAATAACAGTCACACTAAGCAGTGAATGGCAAAGAAAGGGTTGATATGGCAACTCATAAAAGGGGAGTTTGGCTTTTAAGAGACAGCAATATCTTAAACCAAAGGAATATATTTCTAATGGTAGAACTTCCAGCACTAGAGAAAGTCGGGTTTTCATAAGCAAGGTAGCCATGCATTCTTGTTTATTCCACATAATCTCGGAACTGCTGTCCTGGCATCTTTATTAATAGTGCCTTCTCTCACTCTCAAAAGTGGTCTGGTTTCACTGAAAAAAATGATATGGTCACCTTATTATAAGAGATGCTTTTACCCTAGTTCAGATTTCATCCCAGAGGCCCATTGAGCTTCTACAAACACTACTAGCTCTCTTTCTGATGGCTACTTTCTTAGATTAGAGTCCGTTTCCTGAAACTCTCTTACAGTAAATGCAAAATGGTCTTCTGTAAGGCTCAATTTTACTTATTGAGCTGTTCTACTTTGTAAGAAGACAAGTCTACCAAGGAGAACCATTTTCCTAAATGATTCAAACAATACTTTTCCTTCATTGTTTCCCCAAGGCTTTGACTCAGAGCAAATGTTTCAAAATGGGCTTGTTTCACAGTGTATTTAGGGTTTGTGTTCATGTTGGTGGTGATACATTCTAAGTAGCTTTTCCCAAAATTCCAGTTTCCACCAGACTTTCCCTTTTCTGAGCTCCTAATCCTTTTCTAGTCGGTTTCACAGCATCCTAAACTATTGTTATTGTTGTTGTTGTTTTTACTGTAAGAAGTATACTTTTAAAAAAATTGATGCATCATTAAAATATAACATTATATTGGTTTCAGATTTACGACATGATTTAATATTTTTATATATTACAAAAAGATCACCACAATAAATCTAGTTAATGTCTGTTACCACACATAGTTACAAAAATTTTTTTCTTATAATGAGAACTTTTAAGATTTACTCTCAGCAACTTTCACATATATGATACAGTATTATTAACCAAGGTCACCATGCTGTGAATTACTTTTAGCTTATTTATTTTATGACTGGAAATTTGTACCTTTTGACTCCCTCACCCATTTTTCCTGCTCCTTATCTATCACCTCTGGCAACCACCAATCTGTTCTCTGTGTGTATATAAATGAGATCATAAGATTGGTCTTTTTCTATATGACTTATTTCACTTAGCATAACGCATTCATGTTTGATCCATGTTGTCACAAATGGCAAAATTTCATTTTTTGTGGCTGAATAATATTCCATTGCATATATACAACATTTTCTTCATTCATTCATTTATCAGTAAGCTTTAGGTTGTTTCCATATCTTGTCTATTGTAAAGAATGCTGCAATGAAGACAGAGGTACATTTATCTTTTCAAATTGCTGTTTTTAATTTCCTTGGATAAATACCCAGAAGTGCAATTGCTAGATCATATGGTAGTTCTATTTTTAATTTTTTGGGGAATCTCCATGCTGTTTTCCAGAGTGTCCACACCAATTTAAATCCCCACCAACAGTGTCCAGGGGCTCCTTTTTCTCTACATCCTTGTCAATACTTATTATTTGTCTTTTTGATAAACCATTCTGACAGGTGTGAGGTAATGACTTACTGTGGTTTTGATTTGTATTTCCTTGATAATTGATGATGTTGAGCATCCTTCCAGTAACTGATGGTCATTTGTATGTTTCCTTTCTAAATTATTCTTTAAACTGTACACTGTTTCTACTATTACGTGGTGAGCTTCTTTACCTCAAACCATGCCTTATTCATTTTTCTATCCCTTTACCTAGGGCACTGCTCAGCACATAGATGTTCAATAAGTATGTTTTTATTAAATGGCTGATTAACTACTCAGAGATTATAGTGTGCTTTGGAAATATAGAATTGAATTGAAGGGGCTGCAAGGAATATAAGAGGTTTGTAAAATATGTCCCTCCCTTTATTTTTATTTATTTATTTATTTATTTATTTATTTATTTATTTATTATTTATTTATTTATCCCTCTCTTTAAAGTGACTGTGTTACAAGAAGATGGGACAACAGAAGCTACCTGGTCAGGCTCTTGGATTTTTAAAAATAGACTCTAGTTCCTCATTTTTCAAATTCTATAAGTAGTTTATAGTTTGGATATGAAACTTAACAGAAGTGGTTTACACAGGGTGCCTGTCTGTTATTTGGCTTCCCTGGGCGACAGACTAGGATTTTGAAGGAGATGAGAGAATTTACTTTGGACTTTGTGGTAAAGTATGGGGAGTCTGTTATTTGCCAGATAAGTTGATTATTGCAGAATGCGTGAGGATCTGGGGAGATATTCCAGATCATGTTATATATTGTAATTCTCATTATTGTAATTTGCTAGATTTAACTGTATGCATAGTTTCTTATGATTTCTAGGTCCCTGGCTTTATTCTATCATATCTTTGGCCCTGTTTTTACCACCGAGATACTCCTGCACACCTTTGCACACCCATGCCTCACTGGTTCTGTCTTATCTGAGGAATAGAAGAAGGGAGACAGGGAAAAAGAGTGAGCCTTCCCTTTCCTGAAGTTTCCTTCAATAACAAGATATTATGGTGCATCACCTTGCAGTGACCCCTCATGTTTGCTAGGAGGATGCCCTGAGCCAAGGGAGCAAGGCTAAAGGGCCAGAAGAGCAGGATCCCTTTTCCTTTCTACAGTGATTACTTCCTCTTCTTGACACCACCCTGCCCATCCAGTGAACTTAAGCTCAACTCGATTCTTATCATGGAAATCTTTAGCTAATAACAGTAAGTTTCTTTCTCTTTCTCAAGGATAGTTCTTCTAAAGTTGGGACTTCAAATAGTGTCGGGGAAATTTATCTTTCCCAATTCACTTGTTATGAATTGCCCCTCTTTAGGGTTTGACAATCGCACCCCACTGGCATTCACACTTGCTTTTTACTGTTCTCATCATTTCTCTGCACATACCCTACCTGCTAGGATGTCTAGCATCCGAATGCTTGTCACACACACCACATTCCTTCTTATCTTTCTGATGCTGGGGGTAGGGGCCCTTCCCCTTTCATTTTTTCCATACAAGTCCTATACTTGGGTCAAGAACAAACTTCACTGTCCCCAAGAAGGCTTCCTAACACCAGCACTCTTTGCTGCTGAGCTCCCAGAGATCAAACACCATATCCCACACTACTTAACATTGCAGACTTCCAGGGATTGTTTGCTAATTGTCTCATGAGTTACCTCTGTAGAGGGATTTCATATTTTCTATCACATATACTTTTAATGTTACCTTCCTCAATACCTAGTGGAGAGCTGGGTATTCAACAGGAGCTCCATTAGTAAATATGGATTTAATCTGATAACCCTTTCTAAGTGTTTTCTTATTAGTGACACAAAACAGTGATTAATTTTATCTGCCGGGGTACTATCTGTACTGCAGGATTTGGAACAGACTTTATCTTTTTTCCACAGGAATGCTTTGGGCCATCATTCTTCCTTTGTTTTGAATATAATATGCTATGTTTATCTTTTCAGGCAAGTCTATGCCAAATAAATATTTTTTTTTCTGTGTTTAGAATTGGTTGCAAAACAGATTCTCTGCATTTGTTGTGTTATTCAAAACTAGTTTCAGGTTTTGGATTCACTTAAACCCATGAGATTTTTTTTTTAAATAATTTTTATTGGTGTTCAATTTACCAGCATACAGAATAACACCCAGTGCTCATCCCGTCAAGTGTCCCCCTCAGTGCCCGTCACCCATTCACCCCCACTCCCCGCCCTCCTCCCCTTCCACCACCCCTAGTTCATTTCCCAGAGTTAGGAGTCTTTATGTTCTGTCTCCCTTCCTGATATTTCCCACACATTTCT
Source organism: Vulpes lagopus (assembly GCF_018345385.1). Lineage (NCBI taxonomy): Eukaryota > Metazoa > Chordata > Mammalia > Carnivora > Canidae > Vulpes > Vulpes lagopus. The sequence goes on along the minus strand of NC_054824.1, from coordinate 158,504,335 downwards.
TCTCCCTTCCTTTATATTCCCTTTCACTATTATTTATATTCCCCAAATGGATGAGAACATACACTGTTTGTCCTTCTCCGATTGACTTACTTCACTCAGCATAATACCCTCCAGTTCCATCCACGTTGAAGCAAATGATGAAACCCATGAGATTTTGACATACATTTCCTTCTGACGTGATTGAGGGAACAATGGGGAAGGCGGTGAATTAGATGCTGAGAGTTTTCCTGAGTTTGAGATTATGTCAGTCACTCCACAAAGATGACTTACTGCTTGACCAAGGCATTCCCATATTCAAAAACCCCTGGTTGTCACCCAAGGCTGGTTTCCCCAGACTGCTATTCAATTCAGTTAGATTTATTCACTAACTCGTTTAGTTATTCATCAAAATATATATGCCTACTATGTGCTATGTCCAGTTGTGGGCACTGGGGATTCAATTCAAATAATTTGGACAACAAGCTATTGAGGAGTCACAGGAAATGTGGAGATAAAGAAGGCACTGTTCCAGCATTTGTGGACCATCTCTCATGGATGAGTTTGTGCAGAGGAGAATGGCAGTGGAGGGGAGAGATTGAGACAAGTACATGCGTTACTTTGGCGGGGTTTTTGGGATTGATCACCATCAACGCTGCATATTTTCTGGGTCACTTTGGTCTGGACCAGGCCACTTGTTTGGCTCTTTATTCTTTATTTCCGTCTTTCTTTTGTTCTTTAAAATAATATTAAATATAATATGTAATGATAACTACTGTAAGTATAGCAATGTGAAATAAAATAAAATAAAATATTTTAATTATTATAGTCTTTATTTTTTATTATTATATGATATTAAAAAATTATTTTGTGTATTTGTTTATTGATTGTTTTCCCCCAATAGAATGTACCTTTTTGAAGGTAGAGACCATTTCTACCTAATTCACTGGTAGATCGCCAGGGCGTGGGATAGACTCTATCATGTAATAAACACTTAATAACTGTTGACAAAAAGTATGAGTTCTATTTGTTCCTAAGTATTATCATTTTTACTGAAACTTTTGGACTGGAAAACGTAATAATGATTTTGGAGCTGGAAGCATTGGCATTGAAATGTTATTTACAGCAGAGCAGCAGTCTGAGAAAGAAGCAGATTATGTTGCCTACAGTATTATCTGTTTATTGTTCTGCAAGAAGACTGATTGAGAAGAGGTCCAGGAAATAACACAAAACACTGGACAGGAGTAATGTTATCTGAGGATGCAAGTGACACAATGACATTTAGATAAGAGTTTGCCATTATTTTGTTGGAGAATTTTCAGGAAGTTATAATTTTCTCATGTAGAAGCTCTGGGTCTTAAATTGATAGTTTAGAGCCTCTCCTTAATTTATATACTTTTGGGAAAGGAAGATTAATCATAGCCAGTAATGCCTTCACACAGAGGCAACTGTTCACCTATACACAGAGAATTTTCAATCTCTTGATTTTGTTGCCAATCTTTGAGCCAATCCTTGAACCAATCCACACCTCCTCCAATCCCTGCTCCTGAGGTGGAAAGTGCACACTGGCCATCTGCAGGGTCTGGGATGAGTCTTGCTTTAATAATACAAGTATCTGATAGAAGCTCTTCACCTGTCTCCTCACCAAGCCTTTTGATAAATCCTACTGCACTGGCCCCTCTAGCATCCACAAGACTGCACAGATTTCCAACTCTCTGAAGCATATTAACCAGGATTATGCCTTTACCTAATCCTTGCTGCTCACTGCCTTTACACTGAGGCCACCTGTGCTCACTTGGGCTATTCCCAGCTGATGGCTGAGAGCAGCAGGGACACTAAGCAGGTCTAATACTTATAGACACAGGACTCTTCTGATGCCCAACTTTGGATCTGTAATTCTTCTAAGGCCTGGCCTTGACACACCTTTCTTAGATTACTCAGCAGTCTAGGACTCTTCACCAAGCCCTCCTCCCCTCTTTGCTTTGTTCAAACCTACCTCCCTAACAGCCATTCCTGTCTCCTTGCTCCCTCGCTGTTACCTCTCACAGCTTTCTCCTAATAAAATCCCAGCTCAGTTACTTCTCTTGGCATATCCTTCTTGAAGAACCCTGGACTAACACACCCATTCTCTATGACTGGGCTTTTACCTTCTTTGTCTTTTAAATCAGAACTGAACTTCTGGTTCCTAGGCCACTTGATTGGAACTCTGATATTATCTGGTTCTTATTAATATTCTCTTCTCTTCAGTTAGATGCTGAATCTTTCCTACATGCCATTTGCTTTTGGGGGTACTCTTATTTAAATGGGTGGGCCATCTAGAATTACAGTGTTCTTCCAGAACTAGCTGCATTTGAATATTGCTACCACCTAGAAACTCACCATCTTGTCGTCATTGCTGCAAGACCAAAAAATCAACTTATCCTCCTCTTGGATATCAATTATGCGTTGATCTAATTGCACACTGGAATTTTTACCACTGGCCATCCTTCTGTGATGTTAGTCCTGGAGTGAGCAGATTGGTTACATAAGCTTGTGGCTTGCATGATTTGGGGTTTTGTTCCTTTAATATTAGCCCATAGCTGATGTTCCAGCTTCACATGTATCAAGAGTTGGAGTACCAATAATCTACAAGAGATATTGCAATATACTCCCCCTAGGAGAAGTTACATTTTAAGCTGTATTCAGCAATCCTTATTAAGACTGAATTACAAAAAAAAAAAAAGACTGAATTACAAAAAAAAAAGACTGATCATTTATTGAGATTAATTGAAAACAGAAGAAATATGAATGTAGTGGATATTTGAGTGACACAGAAAATATTCTAAGGAGCACAAAAGCCAAAGGGAAAGCTGGTAACTTCAAAGTGAAGCCTCACTACCAGCATAAATTTTTCTAATGTCAGGGAGTTTCTTGGGCTTTCTACATACCAGACCATACCACACCAATTCTGGACTCAACCAGAATTGAAATTTCTAGTTGTCAGACACCCGCCCAGTTATACAACATGAAGGAGGCTATAGATTTCCACATAGGCTATAGTATTACAGCTTAATCCTTTTGGCAATCAGAAACGGGCAATTATCCCTGATCAACTTAACGTTTCCAACTTAGCGACCTCTTTATTTTCAGGGCTTCAACCATACTTAAACTGATAACTGAGTCTGTGAGAAAGAGTTATGAATACAGTAGAAACAAAAGTCTGTAGGAAAAAGTTTGAATGTAGGTACCATCTAAGGATTAGAAAGTGTAGTCAGAATTTCCTATAGTAAATAGTGTTATCTTAACCTGAGGAAACTGTCAATGGATAGATGGTTTTCCAGATTATAGGTGCTTCTCTCCTATCCTTTGTCATAAGGATTAGCTTGCACTGTGCCACAGAACTGGATGATCCCCAGATACACCACTGTTTCTTTGTGTATGTATTTCCTCATCTGTAATATGGGCAGAGGGCATGTCCTGTCCAGCTTCCATCCTGTTCTTGAAAAAGGGATGGTAAGGTCAACATGAAGGCACTTGGAGAACAGTAAGGTTATCTGCTAGAGATGGTGAGTATAGTGAACAGGGTTAACCATGTACTTCTGGACGTCATGCAGCAAGTTGATTTGCCACATGACTTAGTAACATGGGCTTCTTTTTATTAGTTGGCTTTTAACCCTCAAATAGTTTCAAAATGAGTGATATTGTCAGTTGGAATAACTATAAAAAAGGGTTTTTTTCCAAAACTATAGCTTCTTATGTCTTTTCAGTATTCCCAATTACTGTTATAAATGTGAATGTATCAAAGAGAGTGCAAATTTGACTTTAAATTGTTCTGTCACTTTACATGTTTTAAATATCTTTTTAAGAATAGTAGATTGGATACTAGAAGAAGGTGCTTTTATTTATTTTATTTTTTTATTTTTTAAGAAGGTGCTTTTAAAAACACATAAGATTTATTGATTTAATATTAATTATTGACATAATTTGTTGTGATATGTTAATTTTGATACTAATCTCCTTGATAAAAGGAAACCAAAATACTTAAGAGCAATAAAAGTAAATTTATATTGTATTACCCAATGGATGTATCATTTTATATAATGAAAATGTGACAATTTGAGGATAAGTAATGAACAATATTATTTATTTTACTGAATAAAATGACTTTAAAAGGAACATATTGAATAATTTTATTTAAACTAATATGTCTTAAGAATGCATATTAAAGGGGATCCCTGGGTGGCTCAGAGGTTTGGCGCCTGCCTTCAGCCCAGGGCACAATCCTGGAGTCCCGGGATAGGGTCCCTGCATGGAGCCTGCTTCTCCCTCTGCCTGTGTCTCTGCCTCTCTCTCACTCTGTGTCTCATGAATAAATAAATTTAAAAAATCTTTTTTAAAAAAAGAATGCATATTAAATATATGTAGTCAACCTACATGTAAATTTATTGATTACGTTAATAAATATTCACTAAGTGTCCACTATGTACAAGGCACATTGAAGGCACTGAGGATATAGTGAAGAATAAAACAGGTGTTATTTATGTTTAGATCCTAGTTGCAGGTGAGAAAGGGGATGATAATTATATTAAGCAAAATAAGTCAATCAGAGAAAGATTATTATCATATGATCTCACTAATTGTGAAATTTAAGAAACAAAACAAAGGATCAAGGGAAGGAAAAATAAAACAAAAGGAAGTCAGAGAAGGAGACCATAACAAAACAAACTGAGGGTTTTTAGAGGGGAGGGATTGGGGGGATGGGGTTACTGGGTGATGGGCATTAAGGAGAGCATGGGATGTAATGAACACTGGGTGTTATGTAAGACTGATGAATCACTGACTTCTACCTCTGAAACTAATAATGCACTAAATGTTAATCGAATTTAAATTTTAAAAAAGAGAAAAAATAAACAGGTAAAAAAATGGACAAGATTATTTCAGAAACAAAAGTGCCAAGAAGGACACAAAATAGGATGATTTGAAAGAGCGTTGTTGCTGATGTAAACTGTATGGCCAGAGAAGGCATCTCATTTTTGGGATCACTCTATGTGAATTAAAACCTGAATATAAGAAAGTGCTAGCTATGTAGACAGAGAGAACAAATGCTCTCAATTGGTAATGAATGTAGTGTGAAAGAAGACCAATCTCATGAAAATACAGGAATGGAGGAGAAAGGTATCAAATGGGGTTGAAGGTAGAGTGGGATCTTCTAAGTCATGATGGGACTTGCATTTCATACTAATTGCAATGATTAACCATTGTAAGGGTTGAAGTATGTTGGTGACAAGATCCCATTCATGTCTGAGAAAGATCACTCTGCTTGCTGTATATAGAGTGGAAGGTGCAGGAATGGAAGCAGTGGGACAATGTAGGAGACTCTAGAACCATGGGGGAAAATTAATGGTGCCTGGACCAGGGTAGAGGCTGTGGAGTTCTAGGGAAGCAAAACATTTGCTGATGCTGTGGATAGGGAGGTGGTGAGATGTCAGGGGCTGAACTGTGTCCTTCTCCAATTTCTTATGTTGAAGTTCTAACCCCCAGTACCATAGAATGTGACTGTATTTGTAAATCAGGTCTCTAAAGAGATGATTAAGTTAAAGTGAGGTCTTAGGGTGGGCCTAACCCATAGGACTGGTGTCCTTAAGGGAGAGGGAATTTGAACAGAGGAACACACAGAAGAAGGATTGTGGAAGACACAGGGAGGAAAAACTAATCATCCACAAGCCAAGGAGAAAAGCCTCAGAAGAAAACAACCCTGCTGACATCTGCATATTGGCCTGTGGCCTCCAGAATTGTGAGAAAATACATTTCTGTTGTTTAAGCTGCTAACACTATGGTATTTTGCTATGGCAGCTCTAGCAAACTCATACAGGAGGCAAAGAAAAAAATTAAGGATTATACCTGGGTGTTTGGCTTGAGAAACTGTATTTAGGTGTCTCATTACCAGGATGAACAAAATTTCAAAAAAAAAAAAAAAAAGGGAACTTAGAGTCTCTTATCCATTCCCAGTCCTTTCTGGATACCAACACAAAGGGCTGGCTTTATGGAGCTAGTATTATCTATCAATGCTGGTAAGTTGGACTTTCTATTATTTTGTATACACAGAAGAAAAACTTTTACAAGATACTTGCTATCAACAGGGGGCATTGCACTGAATTGTGTTAAGGGCCACTGACCTCTTATATCTTTAGCAGGGAAGCCACATGGCCCAATATTCCTAGAGGGTCTTGCATTTATACTTTGAGTGTCATCTCCAAAGATAACACATGCAGTCACAGGTTCACATTAATAGAACCAAAAGAAGTTATTTATCTTAAAACCTTGAGCTTGTAGTTGTATCTTTGGGGTAACTCTAGAGTATTATGAATTCCTATTTTTGTAATAAAACTTATAGTAATTATCTTGTGATACACCCATGTCAAAGGATTATTCTGGGATTAATTAAGCTTTAATATTTTAATTAAACTCTAAAATGATAGGTACTAGAAATTTCTAAAAATCTTAGATAATTGAGAGTACAGAGGCTGGATTTATATGAAAGTGTTGCTGCTTACTGAAAGCAAATTTATATATTTTTCAGTTCTCTGTTACATTCCAGACTGTAACAGCTCGAAGACAAGAACCATTTCTAACTCAGCTTTTTCATCCTAGTGTCTAGCATGGAGGCTTGGCCATAATAGGCTAGCAATTAATGATTGAGGAACTAATCTAAGATGCTGGCAAAGAGACTTTATTAATGAAACAGTGTCAATCTTGTTGCTGCAATTGTTGCTGAGAATAACAGCTAGAAGACTTTTTTTTTTTAATAAAGTGTCACATCTGATTAAAGCTATCTCTAGATAATCGCATAATAATGCACAGGCCTGTAGAATCAGATTTTTTGAAGACAAATAAAAGAATAGCTAGAAATAAATAACAACTCTTTATCACTCAAAAAGCGTAAGCCACCTGAAGAGGAGTAAATTTAAATATAAACTTGTTAATGTCTATTCTTACCTCCTAGGTTATAAATTCTGTGAAGACAGGGAAAGTGTTTATCACCTAATACAAGGCCCAGCCCACAAAAAAAGCTTCATAATATATGTTGTATGCATGATTTAGGAAAAGCTACTATCATATTTCTTAAAGTACAAAACTTTTTAGTCACCAAGGTTTCTTTCTGGCCTTGGCAGGCAACTATAATAGTAAAATGGTCACTTGGAAGGCAGGGAGAATGCAGTATTCCAGGGGTGTTACTTGAGATATTACAAATATTTTGTTTTTAAGCATTATGGAATAGGCAAAATTAATTGAAAATGAATTATATATTTTAAAAATACTCAAGGAAAAGATCTGGACAAAAGGACTTTATGTTTTTTTATTCAAATAGATGAAAATTAATTTTTATAGACAAAAATACTCAAACATAGTTTTTCAAGACTTCCACTTGGAATAACAATAACCATGTATGAAAGGCCAGCGTTAGATGTTCACCTTTTAATTAATTGTCTTGAGAGCAGATGGTTTTCCACTAAATCTCCTGGCTTTAAGACTTGAAGACAGCAGGACATTCCCAAACTCTTGTTGTACAACTACTTCAGCCCTTTGGTGGCCTCTGTCACCACCATAGGCTCCAGTGAGTTGGCTTTGCTACCTCACTTCAATCCCTGTCATTCGACTTTAGTAATTCCTCTCTTCTCTAGAGTCTGATTCCTGCCTCCCCCTCCAGCTCCAACCCAGGGCAGATCTGACCATTGTATTAATCATGTCTTTTTATTTTCTATTTTTGATGTTTTGACATCTTGCAGCCTTGCTAACTGTGGCAGGACTGCCTTTCCCAGGGCCAGCTAATCCATAGAAATAGCAAAAAACTCACCCGGCCCAAGGAGTGTGGCTTTCATAAGCACAGCAACCAGTCTAGAGCTCATGCTCCCTGGCTTTCACACTCCAGGTACCAGACAACTCAGGGCAACCCCTACACTCTGCTGAAATTACTCAAACCAACTAGTCCTAAACCCACTTATGCTACCTCTCCAGTTACTTCTCACAGAAAAAAACCCCTGCAAACCACACCAAAAAAACAATAAAGCCTCTTGCCCATGTTTTCCTTTTCTTGGCCTCCTGTCTGACCCTGCTGACACCCTGTCTGGCGTCCTGTGGTGTGGCTTGTGAATAATTAGCAACTTATCTCTTCAGTGGCAATTATCTTCTGATATGTTGGCCTCACTCTACCCAAATAATAATAAAACCTACATTTTAAAGGAGCCACTTATAGCAAAACAGTTTCTTATCACCTTACACTTAACACTTTGCATCTGGAACATTTGTTTGAATCTAAATAATGCCTGTTTTCAACAAGAATAGCTAATATTTACTGGCTGCATACTAAATGCCAAGTACTCTTCTAAGCCCTGGGGGAGTAGTCGTGGACAAAATATTTCTGCTCTCATAGAGCTTATTTCTCGTGAGGGGACAGATCACTCACAAACACATGGCGACTATATTAGATACCATGAGGAAAAACAAAGGACAGGAGGCAGAAAGTGACAAAGGATTGTATTTTTACATAGAATTGACATTTGAGCAGTGATTGGACTGAATGGTGAGGTTGGATATTAAGTAACACTGCGTTTGGCTGGGTAGTTGCATCTGGGGAAATATGCTCCCTTCTTGAAAGACCCCTTAGGGTAGCATCTGGGACTCTATCCCAGAAGATCCAAGAGTCCTTCAAAGTGAATATGCCTACCTCTGATCATTCCTGCTGAAGGAGAAGGCAAAAGAAACAACAAAGGGGACAAAGGAATATAAAGAAGTCAGAGAAGGCAAAAGGGAGAAAGAAGTTAGAATAGTAACAAGAAAGAAGAGGAAGATAAAGAGGAAGGAAGGACAAAGGAAGGAACAGAGGAATGAGAAGACTGGTATATATATACACACTAGTTTGGCTAAGTATTTGGCGAAGAGCAACTACTTAGCACCAGAAGCTTGAAACATCTAGAACGCTGAAGTATCAAAAGCCTGATTCAAGTTCCTGCCTCCCAACTGGGTGCAGTCAGCAACCCTGTGATCATGCGGGTTAGCTTTGGATCTAATCAGCATAGCTGTGGCCGCTGCACAAAACAATTTTTATTTGGTTGTAATTTTAATACCTGATTTATGCACTTTTTAAGTCCTGGTAAGAATTTTGTGTCCTTATTGAGAATATAGATATGATGAGATGAAATTGGGAGTGAAAAGATCTTTTGTGCTTCATATGTTCAAATTGTATATCTTTTAAGACATAAATATATATTTAATTTTATCAGTAAAACTTGAGAGCAAAAATGAGTGATCAAAAATCATCGCTGTTAATAAAGAAGTAATTAAGACATCAAAAATAGTTAAAATAATTCATGTCTTAAGTATGGAGAAAGATTGACATTAATAGGACATTAAGAGAATGTGTTGGCTACATAAGTTTGAGAAGAATATTATATCCTTTATCAGCCCATTAATGTTACTTCTTGTTAACTTTCATTATAGACCAGGTCTCCATACTATACTTTTTTTTTTTAAGATTTTATTTATTTATTCATGAGAGAGACAGAGAGAGAGAGAGAGAGAGAGAGAGAGAGGCAGAGACACAGGCAGAGGGAGAAGCAGGCCCCATGCAGGGAGCCCGATGTGGGGCTCGATCCCCGGTCTCCAGGATCACACCCCGGGCTGAAGGCAGGTGCCAAACTGCTGAGCCACCCAGGAATCCCCATCCATGCTATACTTTTTGGCCAGGAATCAGGACATATTGCCTGGAGGATTTGGTATAAAACAAAAATAGAATTAAAAGCCATATTCTCTACTTGATTCTCCTGCAAATGGTTTTCAGAAGTGGCTGGAGAATATCATAACTACTCTGCTGAGTTTGCTCTTTATTTAAGTTTGAAGCATGTATTTCAAACTTTGATTAAAGGACAAAAGGAATCACATCGCAATGTTTCAGGAGATGCTTGAGGTTAGTGGTGAAAAGCATAGTTCTGATTATGAAATGTTAGTGGAACCTAAAGAAAAGTGATTAATGCTGTCTTTAGGTCATGATTTGATTCTTAAAGGGGCTTACTTGAAAGCCTGGAAATAGTACTGTGTTACTGACGAATGCCTGCTGAATAGGAAAGTAGGAGGTGTGAAATTCTTATTTTTTAAATAGGAGAGTTCTATCCTGGGTATCATCAGTAACTTTCAGAATCCTGTGGGGAATGATAATTAGATCAATGCGAGGAAAACAGCAATGAACAGAACAGGAAGAACAAAGAGCTTGACCAAATGGCAAAGCATGCAAGGTTTCTGAGGGTTCCCAACAGCTCTTGTCTTCATGGGTTTCAGGGTCCGGTCCCACTGGGTCAGGATGGCATTTCTGGCTCCTGGCCACTTCCCTGGGCCCACTAGCCTAAATTGGTATGGGCTGCAAGGGCCAAAGAAAACCTCCACAGCCAATTTGGGATCTGTGAGGAACAACCACGGGATATTGGGCTTTGCCCCAATGAAGGAGGCAAGTTCATCCATATAACTAATATAATCCGTCTGTACTGTCTCGCTGGTGCCAAACCTAGAGGTGGGAGAAGAAACACCATTGTGAATACCAAAGCTCTGTGTACATGTCTTATAGGAACAAAAACAGGGAAAATGCTTTACAGCTTTTTATCAGAGGGAATTAACATCAATCCCTTGTGCTTGGAAAGGGGACTTCACTTACTCGTTCTGCACATTGTTAGCTTGTGCACTGATCTCATCTGGACATTCCCCAATACTGCACAGCAGCTGAGAAAAGTATTTCTATCCCCATTCACAAGTGGAAATTGTCTCTTACTCATGAAGTTCATTCATGGCCACTGAGCTAATTAGTGACAGAGGTAGGACTTGAGCTCTGTTTTCCTGACTATTCTCATTTGCTAAATCACATTCATTAGAGCCCTCAGTTTGGAGGCATCCTCTGTATCTTAGAGGATTTATGGTTTGGAAAATAGAAATCCACATTCATGCACTCTCAAACTCCTCTGATTTTCAATTCTTTCTGAGTCTTCTTTCTGTGATATATTGCAGGAGCCCTGGAGGGATGAAACAGGACTGAGTACTATGTCAGGTGCAAGTAAATCCTCCATAAATACTTTTTGAATGGATGAATTTAGCTCATAGCTGTCACCCTAATGACCTCACTCTGAACCATTTAAGACTAAAATAGTTCCATGTATTCACAGATTCTGATTTTTCTCTGGAACCCTAGGCTCTCTTTACAAAAGGTGTTCGTTCTTACCATTTGAGCTTTCCCTCCCGTTTTTTATCAATATCGTTCATCATGTCTGTTACAGAAGGCAAAGTGCAAGTTCCTAAAAAAAAAAAAAAAAAAAAAAAAAAGGCCGGGGGAGGCGGGGAAGACATGATAATAGTTAAATAAGTCTGGCAAAAGGTCAGGTTGCAATTTTTCCATCTTATTCATGAGTTATGTATCACATTAGTATTTCCATTTTTGGGGGGTCATTGTCTAGCAAAGCAAAATTTTGTTTGAAAGATTTTATTCATTTATTCATGAAAGAGATACAGAGAGGCAGAGACATAGGCAGAAGGAGAAGGCTCCCTGTGAGGAGCCTGATGTGGGACTCAATCCCACAACCCCAGGATCACAAATGGAGCCAAAGGCAGACAGACACTCAATCACTGAGCCACCCAGCTGCCCACAAAGTAAAATCTTCAGCAGATCAACAGGTGGTCATTTTGAGACGAACATACAAGTAATTTCTAGTCTTCTCAGAATTGAGATGTGACAATTAAAAACCAGGAACCAAATGGCTTTTTATCTTTGTATCTTTGCTCTTAAAGCAGTTAACAGATATTTAAAATCAGTTTTAAGGATTATATTCTAGTCTCCCAGCTGTATTTTTAAGAATGTTATCTTATAGTTTATAACCAGAGGTATATTGGCAACTTCTTTGTAGATTTAAGGAAAAAAACTTCATAGGGAATTATCCTGCTTTGTCAGAAAAAGGAGTTCCTGACTCATAAGATATAGAATGTAGTCAAGCCCCAAGCTTATTCTGAAGAGCTAACACTTTCTGGATGAGACTGAGGATATGGACTGTGCACAAATCACTGAGGACATGGGGAAACCCAAGAGACCAGATCCAAGTTGGGACTGCTCCAGGATTTCAGGCTCATTCTGGAATAGGTTTACAGACTTCTCTGAGACCCATACCAAAACATGCTTTCGTGCCCAGAGATACTTGAAATTTAGAGTGGTTTCTTTGGCAATTTGGGGATCACACTGAATAAGACTAGAACACCCAGATCTGATTACTCAAGGCATACAATGATTGCTTAACTCTCTGTTCCTGCAATCCTTAAAGGCAGGGTCACTTGAACAGCCTTTGTAGGCATGGCCTTGTTCCAAACCTTGGAACCTATTCTGTCCCTGGGCAGAAGGAGAGATCAAGAAGGAAGAGGTTATGCTCAAAGCCCACCAACTACCACCATTGGGTTGCCTGTAACTGGCCTTTCTGTCCTGGTATTGGGGTTCCCCCAAATTGGATTATTTGCCTTATCACCCATTTCCCCTAAGGCTGAGTCTTTGACTCATATATCAGTGCTCTATTGATTGGGTCTCTACATTGTCTCCTTTCTTCAGAGCCCAGGTTACAACTTACCCTAACGGAGTAAGTGTCCTACCCTTTAATGACAGTCTCCCTGGGCCTAAGCTTACTTCTTTCTGAGTGGAATTTTATGCCACCCCCTTCCTGGCTGTTGCCCTACTGGTGCAACATTTACTCTGTAACACATTCTTGCCTTGGAGGAAAGAGTAAAGGAAATTTAAAGGGATCCATTGATAGGCACAACTGTAAGGATGTTCATGATAGCCTGGTAATGAAAAATGTCTCAGTATACATAGTGGCAGGTATGACCTCCTACAGAAAAAGAACATTTAAATCCCAGCAAGTCAAGTAGGACGAGAAGCCTTATATATGGCTTCAGAGGAAGTAGGCCTGCTAAGATCCCTTTTCCAGAAGTTTTATACCTCTAGGACCAAACTTTGCACATTAAACTTTAACACCTTTTTGTTCTATAACCATGGACTTTTAGTCTTATGATCTGAATCTTTATACAATTGCATTCAAACCTTAATGTGAATCTGATCCTCGTACCTTCTGCTGGAGGAGGTTGCTTGCTTTCCTTGCCTGACCCCAATCAAGTTTATTGTTGTAGTTATTATTTTTTAATACAGGAACTTGTCTACCTTAGAGACTGATCATCTATTGCACTATACTTTCTGCTTTTTTTTTAACTTTTTAAAAGATTTTACTTATTTATTCATGACAGACACACACACACACAGAGACAGACAGAGACACAGGCAGAGGGAGAAGCAGACTCCATGCAGGGAGCCCGACGTGGGACTCCCTCCCAGGTCTCCAGGATCACACCCTGGGCTGAAGGCGGCACTAAACCACTGGGCCACCGGGGCTGCCCATGCTTTCTGCTTCTAATGCTCCACTGTTCATTCTTATTTGACATATGGCAGGGAAAAAGAGCAGAAATGACACTGACTTTCCAGAAATCATGATTTTTTTTCTATGACTGTAAATATTTGAAGTTGGCTGGATGTTGGCTTGAAAACATGTTCTCTTATTAACCTTTCAAGCAATGTCATTCTATTTAACTATATATGTAATTATATAACATAATTTTATAAAATTATCATGCATTTAAGACCATCAGCTCTAGTGTTCTTAGGTTTAATAAGTCAATAGCTCTAAATCACAAAATACTCTTTGAATAATATTCTGTACTATTGCATATGATAATCCTATGTGATGTTTTTAATTGCTTATAAAAGTACCAAAAATACAGAATTATAGATTCAAAACTGGGTAAGACCTAGGATTTCCTCCCTGTTATTAGGATTCTTGGTTTTACAAAGACTCAAAGGCATTCTCATTGGCATCCATCTTCCCCATCAATTATCTTCTTTGTTTACTTACCTTTTATTACTTGTACTGCCCAGCGGGCTTGCAGATCAGTTGTGGGAATGGTAGCCCCAAGGGACTGGACAAAACCAATCACTGCCATGGTCGGTTTTTCCAATTTAGGAGGGAAAATGCCTTTAAACAAGGTGATCTCATTGTTTTTGCTCTTAATGATGGACTCATCAAGGAAGGGGTAGGCATAACTATAGCCTGTTGCAAAAATGACACAATCGATGGCCTCAAACACTGTGCCATCCTCAAAAATGGCTGAAGTCTCAGTGAATGCTTTCACATTAGGCTTAATGGACACCGTGCCACACAGAATGCAAGCCGGGAGCTCGTCATTAAACACAGGTTCTTTTCTCAGGGTTCTGTAAGGAAAATAGAGAATGGTAATATTACCTTTTTGGTTTTTTGGTCCGTAATAATTAATAATCAATTAATAAGGGAGGAGAAAGCTACCAAAGCTTTTTTTCTTATTCCATGGAGTGTCTCCAGTATGGTTGAAGAACAAAACTGAAGTAAGGCAGTATTGTGAAGTAAGATGAGTTGCCTTTTGCCAACCATTTCTCTATTTCTTGTGATCTTTCGCTTCTCTCCCACAGGGCTCCATATCCCAGAGTCAGCACCCATGACATTAAAGTTATATCAGGAAAGATCCTAAATCAGAGTATCTGGGTATTTGGATTTTTTTCTTCAGTTCTTATTAACTGTGAACCTTGATCAAATTAAAGTTTCTCAATTTCTCTTGCCTCATCTTTCTCCCTCAGATTGACAATAACCGTTATGTCCACTTCTGGTCATTGGGAGACCAAAATAATACAAAGATCTTGGGTGAGCTCTCTGATAGAGGGTGAAGTGTGAGGCCCCTGTAAACAAAGGCACAAGTCAGGTGAGGGAGGGAGTGCCAGAGATTTATATAGGCCAGAAGAAGGAGGGGGCCAGTTTGAATCTTTGGTCAGTGAAAGTCTGGAAAGGAGAGCTTTGGATGATTTTTTGTTCAGCACTTATCTCTAGTGAGTGTAGACAAATATGAACTTTGGGGTGAATGTGAATAACACTGCAGAAAAAAAGCTTTGCTCCTAGATTACTATGGCAACCATGAGAGAAAGCCACAGGGAGAGTCCACCTCAGAGGAAACTGGGCCAGATAATGAGATGGGCTGTAATCCTGGTTGGAAAAAGGCTGGATTCAACTGTGAGAATTACCTGTTGCCATCAGACTTTTGGCCCCACTGTCACCTTGAAACTGCTCTTGTCAAGGCCACCAGGATCCTCAAACTGCCAGATCCAATGATTCACCGTCACTTCTCATTGTATTCAACTGACCAGCAGTGTTTGACATGGTGATAGCTCCTCCTTCTTGAAACACTATTTTATTTTGCTTCCAGGTTATCACCTCTCTCTCTATTCCTTTCCTACCCACCTACTATTCATTCTCAGTGTGTCCTGCTAAATTCTCCTCCTCTCCTGACCTTTGAACAAGGACATGCCCCAGACTCAGCACTCAGACCTTTTGTATTCTTCATCTACATTCACTATTCAAGGGATGTCATCTGGTTTCTTAAAGTCCTGCCTATACTCTGGTGAATACACATTTTTAACCTAGGGTTTCAATCTTTCTTCTGTCTTGTGTGTCCCTAGGTTTCTCAGCATTCTTCTATTATGATGACTAGTTGGCATTCTAACTTTGATATATTTAAAACTAAAGTTCCCTCCTCCTGTGGTCTTCCACATCCCAGTAACTGTCAAGTCCATCTTTGCATCCTTGCTCAGATCAAAAGTCTGGAGGACCCTGACTCCTTTCTTATTCTCACATCTGTTATCCAATCTAACAAAATTCTATTTGTGTTTACCTTCAAAATATATCCCAAATCTGGGTATATATTTTATCACTTCTGAGCATTTGCTGCTAATAATCCTAGTCCAAGCCACCAACCTCTGTCATCTGGGTTTTTGACAATAGCCTTTTACCTATTCTTTTCACTTCCTTCCTTAACCTACCCCTATACACTGAATGATGACCACAGCTCCAGAGTGATTTCTTCAGATTAATTTAGGTCTTGTCCCTGGCTTGCTCCGATGCCCATTACATTCAAAGCAGAAACAAGAGTCCTTACAATGGCTTACAAGGCCTAACACCATCTGGCCATTTTGATATCTTTTTATTTCGTCTCCTGCTTCTCCCCCTGACCTCTTTTCCCCAGGGAGGGAAGGCCACTGAACATGCTAGTCTTGGCCCTGAAGAGGCAATGTCCTAATTGTTTCCTCTGGGTTACTTTCCCCTGGACATTCTCCTGGCTTATTTCCTCAGCTTCTTCAGGAATTTGCTTAAAAGTCTCCTCTTCAATGAGGCCTCCTCTGGGGGCCTCCCCATTACCTCTGCCTGCTTTGTTCTTTTCTCCCTAGTACATATCAACATATGATCTTCTGCTATTTGTCTCCTGTCTATTTCCCACTGCTAGAAGGTAAACTTAGAAGAAGAGGGATTTTGTGTGTTTTGTTCACAGCTATAGTCATAGGGCTTAATATAGGACCTGACACATAATAAATGCTAAATAAATATTAGTTGAATAAGTCAACTTGGATGTAAACAGTGTATAATTTGGATTTTTCACCCCTTGTCAAAGTAATTTCTTATGTGTCTGAAGGATATGTCTCAGGGGATTTTATAGAAAAGAATGAGGAGGAGGCTGAAGACGTAGGCATTAGGGGCTCCCTTAAGGGTGGGTGATAAGAGTGTAGAACAGGGACAGTCCTGCTTTTCTTAATTGAACTTTGTCATGAAGTGAGAGGCAGTAGAGCAAGGTGGCTAAGAGTGAGCGGCTCTGGAGTCACCAGATCTGGGCTCATTTTGAAAATTGCTTTTACCTTCTAACTATGGGACTTTGGTAAAATTATTCACCACATTGAACCTCAGTTTTCTCATCTTTAAAATGGGGATTATAATAGAAACCTCCTCATAGTCATTGTGAGGATAAAATGAGATAATGCATGTCAGAGCCTTGCTAAGTCACACTAAATGCTTAAAACATGTTAACTATTGTTATCTTTGCTCTAGGGCCTAATTATGATGTATTATATAACTTTCCAGCTGTACAAATCTGGTAAGGATGATTGTGAAACAGGAAATCACTCTCAATTTTTGCAGTTCTTCATCCTCTGAAATGTGAGACGTGATTATTTCACTAATATTATTTTGATTGGTTTGGGAGTTACAACACATTGTGAGTTGTTAACACTGAAATAAAAGTTAGTGTGAACATCATATTTAACTCTGTATTACCCATTTAAAGGCATCAAGCCATAGTTCTCATGCTTGAATCTTGCATTCATTTGCTTCATGTACCACCAGTCAGAGATGATTGTTGGCAAGCTGTTCTTGAGGAAGGTTTCAAATCGAGTGATGAACATCATGTCCCATGGATAACCATCATCCCAGACCCGGCTCATCACCCAGGAGCCACTTCTGGAACTGATGATGACCTTAAAAAAAACAGTAATTTAACCGTTAAAGTAGTGACCATTTGTGGTGCGTACGGTGGTTTGTCCCTCAGATCTGACTTTTGGAATGGAATTATTACACCAGCTCCTGGGAGTGTTGCCAGAAGGCATCCCTCAGCTGTTAGCCCTCTTTGAGAGTTGCTTCATTGAAAAGGGAGCATCTTACCTAAAGTCTTATTGTCTTTCTGGATTCCCTCCCTTCAGTGACTGTTTGATGTGGGAATATAAAGGTCCAATGTATCACCCCAACTTGGAACAATTCAGAAGGACAATTCAGAAGGATAGCTTCAATGCAGGGTAGAGGGTAACTTTCTTCCCTTGCCTCAAAGGTATTCATACAGAGAGCAGTCCCAAATAAACTTCCTGCACTCCAGTCTACATCTTAGGACCAATGATCCTGTTATCTTCTCTGTTGGAGGTGACTAATAACTGAATTCTCATCACATTTCCTTTAGTGTTTATCTGATGACCATTGTTTACAATCAGGCAATTCTGACCCAAAGTAGGCATTTTGACTTAAAATGCCTTTCCCCATCCTGAAAGAAGGCAAGAACTTCAGCATCAGAAAATCATAAGCTCAAATCCTGGCTCTGTTACTTACTAATTATGTATTTTGGGGAAAATTCCTTTAACTTCTCTAAAATATTCAGTTCTCTTATTTGTAAAATGGAGATAATAAGTACTGGCCACATCAAATCTGTGTGAGATGTAATGCAGTGTGCTAACCATGCAGTATGACCACCATTGCCTGACACGGAGAATGTGTTCCTTTCCTCCCCTTCTATCATGATAATCCCTAACAGTGGAGGTTTTTAGGCATTTTTTAAAAAGAATTTTTATATATAATGCCACAAGGTTTTTTTTTTTTTAATAAGGGAAGCCAAGCAAAGGAGAGACTAGAGGATCAACTTGTTGAGAGCCTCTGAAATTGATTTTCTTTTCCCTAATTTATCATATATACAACTAATGGATGAATCTCTTAAAACTATGGTTTCAACATATTTTTCCTTAGCTCAAGAAGCTGAAATGATTTATCATTATTTATAAAGAAATTAGAATACTTTAGCCTGTCATTCAGTGCCTTAAAGGATATGATGCAACTTGACTCCATTCTTTCTTTCCTCTCTCAATTCCTTTTTTATTTTTATTTTTAATTAATTAATTATTTGTTTAAAATATTTTATTTATTTATTCATCTCTCTCTCTCTCTCTCTCTCACACACACACACACACACACACACACACAGGCAGAGACATAGGCAGAAGGAGAAGCAGGCTCCCTGTAGGGAGCCCGATGCAAGACTCAATCCCAGGACCCCAGGATCACGACCTGAATCAAAGGCAGATACTCAACCACTTAGCCACCCAGATGACCCTCCTCTCACATCGAGGGTCATCTGGGTGGCTAAGTGGTTGAGCAGCTACTCTGCTCCTTGGAATCATATTTGGTGTTTAGTCATCTGGGTGGCTAAGTGGTTGAGCAGCTACTCTGCTCCTTGGAATCATATTTGGTGTTTAGTCTTCTACACACTTCATTAATTTCCTCTATGACTTTTTTTTTTCCTCTATGACTTTTAAGAAGACAATTGACATTTCTAGTCCTCAGTTATCCTTTCTGTAAAATGGACAAAATAAAACCTGGTCTACTTTCTTGCCACAATCAAAGGAGCACATTTATATGCCTGCACTGGAGTACCATAATGCATTATACAAACTGTTATTCTTGTTATATACCTCCATTCCAGCAAGATGAACCACAATAGTGAAATATGCTGTTCTCTTGTCTCCATATCTTTGCTTATGCCATTCTCCCTTCCAAGAATACCCTTTGTCACCTCTTCAACCATATAATTTATAAATATCCTCCAAGGAATGGTTCTGGTCTACTCCCATTGTGAGGTCTGCAGTTCCATAATCAGAGCATTTAGTTCTTGAATGACCTATGTATCCTTTTTCCAGTGGCAGCTTTTGTATTGTTATTAGACTTTCTACTTAACTTTTGAAATTACATTTAATTTATATCAGATAATATAATATGTTATTTTCCCAAGTAGTTTTTAAAGTCCTTGAGGAGAGGGGCCATGTAGTTGACTTCTTTGTGTCTCTATGCTGTCTAGTATAGTGCTTTGAACAGGTAAACAGGAATATTTCTTTATACTACTTGTCCTGTCATGATCTCCTTGCTTCACTGATTGTAATACCATCATTTAAAATGGACCTATGTTGGGGATGTCCAGTGTGGCATCAGTAGGCATAGCCTCTAGAGATAAGATTCCTGTCTGTGGGCTTCTAGGCAGTCAGTACCTAGAGAATCTCCCAAAGCTATTAGGTGATGTTTGTTCAAACTCCTTCCCATTCCTTTATGGGCCCCGTTTCACCTCTTCTCCATATCTCCAATTTCTCCTCATACCATTCTTTTTCAGGCCCAATGAGTTGCAGCAAAGGGGTATTTTCACAGTTTCCTGAGACTCTAAGCTTCTTCTTGCTTCAAAACCTTCTTCCTGGAGTCCTCTTCGGACCTGAACCCCTTTCTCAATTTTTAGTTCTTAGCTTAAATGTCATCAGCTGGAAAGGGCTTTCCCACTTCCTTGTCTGAAGCAGGTCACCCTTATTATCCACTCTTACAGCATACTTTTTCTTTTTTTACTAGCACTTTTCACAATTTTCATATTATTTGTTAACTTATTTAATACCCGTTTGCTACACCAGACTCTGAGTTCAGGGCGGGTATCATGTATGTTGTTCTCCACTTTCTCTCCAGCACCCAAGCCAGTGCTTGGCAACATAATAGCTAGTCAACAAAGAACTAAGGGATGACCATCTTCATGTATGAATGAATATAGAACTCTATGTTGCTGAAATAATGTTTAAATCCTTTAACTCCTTACCAAGCTCAAAAAGTAGGTTCTATTTTTATCTGTTTTATTTATCTTTTTGAGAAAACTGACACTCAGAGGGGTTGAAGGACTTAATTCAAGAGCGTCAGAGTCATAACCTTAAACCTACATCTGCACTAGTTTTGGAGGGATTGATCAGACACATTATTAGACACTGAATGTCCTGAAGAAGATTGTTGAATGGCATCACTCCTTGCTGATATCCTGCCTTTGTCATAGCAAACTATTCAAAACCTCACCTGTTGGGGCACCTGGGTGGCTCAGTCAGGTTGGACTCTTGATTTCAAGTCATGATCTCAGGGTCATGGGATCCAGCCCCACATGGGGCTCCCGCTCAGCAGGGAGTCTGCTTAAGATTCTTTCCCTCTCCCTCTGCCTCTCCCCCCACTTGCACATATACATTCTCTCTTAAATAAATAAATAAATAAGTAAATAAGTAAATAATCTAAAAAAACCCTAACTTTAGGTTATGGAAGGAAGTTGAGATATATGAAACACTACTTAGTCTTCCTATTAAGAACCCTGCGCATCATTCCCCTTCCCTTGTTTCTTATCACACCTTTTAAATGATTGTTTCTTTAAAGATAGTTTCTGAGTGCCTGAGAAGTGTACCTGTTCAGCTGTGTGGCTGAGTTCCGTAGCAATATCACAGCCTGAATTCCCCAGGCCTATCACCAGAACTCGCTTCCCCTTGAATATTCCTGGTTCCTTATATTCCCGGCTGTGGAAACATTTGCCTTTAAAAAGTTTTAGTCCTGAGTGAAAAGTAGGAAACATATGAGTCATTTGGCTTCCATTTAAAAAACTACTATATAAGTCTTGTGGGTGAACGCAGTCACAATAACATGGAACTTTAACACTCTACATCTATTACATACAATAGAAACATATATATGACATTATCAAGATATTAATTCATGCCACATGTATAGATGGTAGCCTAAATTTCAGCCTTACCTGGAAAGGACTCTTCTGGTAGATTGGGGTACACATGGTGTCCAGAACAAATCAGTACAGCATCAAAGATAGCTGATTCTCTTTTACCATCCCTTTCAGTGGTAATATCCCATTGGCCGGAGACTGAGAAATCAGGACGTTTATTTACACTGCATACAAGTGTCTAAAAGAAATACAGAAAGACTTTTCTATGCTACAGGTACATTTGGCACCAACTTGATCAAATTGTATAGAAAAAATCCTTAACAGTGGCTTAGGAAAAATATCCATTATTAAGATACATATTATGAATTCAAAATTCAAAAAATCAAAACATTAAATGGTAAATGTATATATTTTATGATTTTATTTGATTATTTAAAGAGAGAGAGAGAGCGAAGAGAGAGAGACAATGAGCACAAGCAGGGGGTAAGGGGGGAAGCAGACTCCCTGCTGAGCAGGGAGCTGGACGTGGTGGTCACCTGAGCTCAAGGAAGACACTTAACTGACTGAACCACCCAGGTGTCCACATAAAATATATATATTTTTTCCCCATATGCTTCTTGTGCATAACCAATGTGTTCTGTGCTGAGTGACTCCCCTCTTGGAGCTATGACAGTGAATTCAATCATAGGTTAGAAGTGTCATGTACCACCTGTACTAAGTAATCTGGTGGCAATGGCAAATGATTTTTATAGTAACAACTACTTCCTACCATATCTCTTTAGCCATTTTATTTTTAATATTATTGTTGCCTTAAAGTGAAAGATATTGTCTATATTCAGAGAATGAGTTCTCAAATTTTAGTATGCATAAAGACTACCTGGAAAGCTTGTTAAAGTACAGATTCCCAGGCCACAGTCTTAAATGTTCTGAGTCACTAGGTCTGGCATAGGGCATGAAAATTTGATTTCTAATGAGCTCCCAGGAAATGTTGATGTTATTTGGTCTATATACTGAGTAGCACTGGATTAGATTATCAATAAATATTTATTCACAGCTGATCAGCTGTCTGTTGGTTGGTGTGCTCCCTCATCAAAATTATTTTTTTCAATTCTTCTGATTATATTGGATAAAGAATCTCTATTTGGTACAAATTGTTTTTATAAACTTTATTATGTATACTATTTCATAAATATTATACAATAAATGTATACATATCCATATAATGCATATTATTTATGAACTATAATAAAACAGACACTTTTGAATCCATAAAATCTTGCAATGTCACTTATTTAGAATAACTCTGGGATTATGCATTTATTTATGCTATGGTAAGTGGTTCCTTTTTGGATTATGGTTTCTGGTTTTTGCTGCTGGTTTACAGAACTGCAATTGATTTGTATATCTTGATCTAATATACTACTATCTTGCCTAACATTTTTATATTAATCATTATTAAACCTAGTAATTTGTCTCTAGAATCTTTTGGGTTTTCCATGCAGAAAGTCATATCATCTGTGATGAATGTTACTTTTTTCTAGTTGTCATTCCTTTTATTTTCTTTACTTATTGTACTGTCCCTTAAATTTCTTAAGACTATTGAAAAAAAGCTGTAATTACAGGCATCCTTGTCTTTTTCTGGATTTTAAAGGAAATTATTCTAACTCTGCACTCTTTAGTACAGCACTGTCCAGTAGCAATATAATATGAGCAACATATGTAATTTAAAATGTTCTAGTAATCACATTAAAAAAGAAGAAAATATATAATTTAATTCTGATATATTATTGTTTTAACAAGAAACCAAAATAAACATCATTAATAGGTATATTATATTCTTTTTCATAATTAGACTTTGAGATCAAATGTGTACTTTATGCTTATGGCACATCTCATTTTTTGGCTGGTGGCTACCATATTTTAAGATAATATTTGTATGTTTCTATGGATCAAGAAAATTCCTTTGTAATCTTATACTGGTGAGAGTTTATTTTCTTTGCTTTTCTTTTATTGTTCTTTTAGGTAGAAATGAATGTTAAGTTTTATTTAATGCCTTTTCAGAATTTGGTAAATGTATTGTTTTCTTCCTGTGACTGACCGAGTTTTGTACTGAATTACATCTTTATATTTGATGATATTAAAATATTCTTTATCCTTAGCCCAAAAGCAACTCAATGAAGACACCTAATTTTTAAAAAATATTTTGTTATATTCATTTTTGAAGTGTTTTCCACCAATTTTCTTTTTTCCTTTCTTTTTTAAAAAACATTTTATTTATTTATTCATGAGAGACATGGAGAGTGAGGCAGAGACATAGGCAGAGAAAGAAGCAGGCTTCCTGTGGGGAGCCCAATGTGGGACTTGATCTCAGGACCCCTGGATCACGACCTGAGCCAAAGGCAGATGCTCTACCACTGAGCTACCCAGGTGCTCCTCCACTAATTTTCTTGAGGGAAATATGCCTGTAATTTTCCTATTATTTTTGTTTGCTTTTGATGTCAAGGTTATAATATCATAGAATAAGTTTAGAGGTTATACTTTAATTTTTAGTCTGGAAGAGTTTATAAAATATTGAAATAATTTGCTGAAAATTTGGAATTACCTATGGAGTTTTTTTAGTGGGAAAAATTTTAGTTTGTTTCTGAGTCAAAAGAATTCTAAGTTATCAAAGGACTATTCAGACTTTATACTTCTTTTTGTGTGAGTTTTGGCAACTTAAAAAAACGACTTTAAATTTAACCAATTTAAAAACATTATTTGGAAAACACTTTTATAGTATTCTTACTACATATTTTATTTCATTTATATCAGTTTTATCCATTTTTTCATTTCTAATATAATTTGTGTCTTTGTTCTTTTTTCCTCAAATTATCAGCTATTTGTCTATTTTTTTTGGCTTTTCAAAGAATGAACTTTCTATCTTCTTAATACGCTTTTTCAATTTTAGTAATTTCTCTTTACTATCTTGTTCATTCTATGTTCTTTTGAGTTTATTATACTTTTCTTTTCCTAATTTCTTCATCTTATTAGTTTTTAAGCCTTTATTATTTTCTAACATAAGCATTTAAGCTTATAATTTTCATGAAAGTTTTGGTCTTTATTCATCTCACAAGATTGATGTGTATAATTTATCATTCAGATCTAAATATCAAAATTTCCAATGCAATTTCTTCTTTGAGCCATATATTTTTCAGAAAAAAAGTTTTGAAATTATAAATCCATGGCTAGGGATCCCTGGGTGGCACAACGGTTTAGCACCTGCCTTTGGCCCAGGGCGCGATCCTGGAGACCCGGGATCGAATCCCACGTCGGGCTCCCGGTGCATGGAGCCTGCTTCTCCCTCTGCCTGTGTCTCTGCCTCTCTTTCTCTCTCTCTCTGTGACTATCATAAATAAATAAAAAAAAATTAAAAAAAATAAATCCATGGCTATTTTACATTTATTTTTTTATTGATTTCTAAGTTAATGGCATTTTGCTCTAATAACTGTACGTGGTATTTTGTAAATTTCCGATGTATTTTCTAAATCTAGGGTCAGAGAGGCCACACTGTTAAAAATATTGACAAACAAGGAAGAAATGCTGAAAGGAACAAACATGAATCTGCTAATAAATATAGAATTCCTCACAATTATGCCTTTAACTAATCTTTTGATAGCATCTTACCTTAAATTGTATGTATTTCAGGAGTTTCTTTTCTTTGGAAAATACAGTGATATATTCCTGGAGCTTGCTATTATGCATAAAGTTGGGGAAGTCATCAGGATATGGGAAGTCTGGGAAACACATCATCTCTTTGGAAGAGTTGGTAAAGACAGACTGGTAAATGCTAGCTCTGCCATCCTCTGCATGCTCCTGTAAATGTATAGTTTCAAACAGGAGAGAGTCTGTAAATGGGTACAGTTACCATGGTCAGTGATGGTTCCAAATAATCATCACTCACTTTTACCCACAAGTAAATTCAGTAAGATGAGGAATAAATTAATTTTACTTAAACCATTTGATGCTAATCAAAGGATCTTAGAATATGGGAGCATATATCTTTCTTAACATCTTTTCTAAGGGAAACAAATTTTGAATTTCATTATGTCTTTTTAGGAATGTATAACTAGAATTGAAGAAAGAAAATTCAAATATTTGTTATGATATGGATTAACTTTGAGGACATTTTGCTAAGTGAAATGAGCCAGTCACAAAAGAATAAATACTGTATGATTCCACTTATATGAGATACCCAGAGTTATCAAATTCATAGAGAAATAAAGAAGGGTGGTTGCCTAGAGCTGGAAAAAGGAGGAATAGGGAGGTATTGTTTAATTGATATAGAGTTTTAATTTGGGAAGAATAAAAATGTTCTGAATGTGGATGGTGGGTGGTATTATTATACAACAATGTGCATAAACTTAATGCCACAGAACTGTATACCTTAAAATGGTTAAATGGTAAATATTTATTGTAGTATATTCACCACAATAAAAAAAATCTCCTTTAACATACCATGAAGTAGTCAGAACTAAAGATTAGATAATTAGTTAATTAGATAGTAATATTTTCTTATGTACCTAGGGCAGAGAGAATTTAGGTTATATTTATAATAGTGTTTTTCAAATGATTTTGACCATAACCTATAGTTAGTAATGTATTTTATATTGCAACACAATGCACACACACACTCCAAAAGTTTTATGAATAAATCATATCTAATTACTTGAGTTACATTCTGATATTTTCTGTCCATTCCATTAAAAAATGAAGATTGATTCATTAATTTATTTCATAGCAAACTAATGAGTCATCAATTCTAGTTTGAAAAACAGTGGTTTAAAGGAACTGGAAAGGTGAAGTTTAGAAAATTGGGTAGGAGAAAGGAGAATAGAAGCAGAAAAGAGGATGATGGTAAATCATTGAGTTCTTCAAGTTTATTCTTTGGGCTGATATCTCAAGATTAACATAGTTCATATAAAATTGAGGGGAACACTGAGGGCAGAGGGGCTTTTGTTTTCACATTCGAAATTTTGGTAAGATATTACTTATCTTAAAGGTTCCACTTCCACCAACCCAGGTAGAGTGTTGTTGACACAGGATGATCAAGTAGCAGTGATTAGGAAAATGTAGGTCTTAGTTTAGCTCTCTTGAATCCATTCAGTTTGAATAGGACATGAGAGTTTCCTCTTGCTCCCAATAGGTATGCAGAAATTATCTGAGAATTCTCTTAGCAGGTAGTCTACAGGAGAGTTGCCATGGCAGGGGCTAAGTGGCATTTTAGGAGAGAGATATAGAGTGGGCTACTTGGTTCAGGAACTCAATGGGAAAACTGGATCTCTGGGAAGGTCATCTGATGTGCTCATAGGAAGCAAGTGGGGTCTAAACAGCAAGAAGAGAAGACAGTCTGTAAGTTCATCAACTGCTGTCTTCAATTTAAGATTCCTAGGGATCCCTGGGTGGCTCAGTGGTTTAGTGCCTGCCTTCAGCCCAGGGTGTGATCCTGGAGTCCTGGGATTGAATCCCATATTGGGCTCCCTGCATGGAGCCTGCTTCTCCCTCTGCCTGTGTCTCTGCCTCTCTCCCTCCTCTCTCTCTCTCTCTCTCTCTCTCTCTCATGAATAAATAAATAAATAAAATCTTAAAAAAAAGATTCCTAAAGGATGAGCATGAACAATAACCAAACAAAAGAGAAACACCAAGAGACTATCAGGGCCAGAGAACAGCCCTAGGATCTGTGTTTGAATTCAAGAAATTTTGGCTTTCCTCCATCCCAAGATCATATAAAAGTCCTTTTTTTCCATAAGTCCAGATACAGTGGTGGAAAATTCAAAGGTTGGGGGGTTCTGAAAGACTGGGCATTAATCCAAAAGAGATTTGGAGATTAAGTTGTGCTGAACTGGAGGTATTTCTCTTGTCTTGAAATGCTTTTATGTTTCTCCCTACATAATTATGGATATTTGTCTGTTGTCCTATTTATGCTAGACATAAAAGAGGACCTAAGCATTAGTAGTCTAGTATGTACTTATGGATAAAATATTATAAAATATCAAGAACTCACAGGGAGAAGATGAGAGAAGATGAGAGGAATCCCCAGTTTGTAGCCAGCAAAGAAACAAAGATATTAGCCTAACATGAGCAAGAAACTGAATTCAGCCATTAAGCTATATGAACTTGGAAGCAGATTCTTCTCCAGTACTTCTATATAAGAGCCCAGCCCAGTGAACACCTTAGTTTTGGCCTTGTGAGACCTTAAGCAAAGAACCCAGCTGAACTATGCTCTGCTTCTGACCTACATAACTGAGAGTAATAGATGGGTGTTGTTTTGAGTTGGTAAGTTTGTAGTAATTTGTTATGCAGCAATAGAAAACTAATACAAGGACAAAGGTGAGGTACTGAAGCAAGCCAAGGTAGAAGAAAATTATGTAATATTACACCAAAGAAGGAGTTCATAAAATAAAAATGAGGCAAAACTTTGAGACAGGTTTGAGGTACTTTTGCAACTTTGGCTGCTCTGAGATAATCAATATGCCTAGAAATGCTGACATGATTGGTCTTCAGTTTTTCTTAGACTCCCAAAAGTTCCTGATTACTAGGAAAGGAGTTGTGGTGTCAAGCAAATATATTATTTGTAACTTGTTCCTTTTTTTTTTTTTTTTAACTTAATCATGGACATTTAACTGTTCCTACTCAGGATTATATAGCGCATCTCAGAACCCATGCTTACAGACTGATTCTTCTAAGTTGACCACGTAGAAAGTTCATAAGAGAATGGCTATATAGTTAATAATTACATTTTTAAAAGTAATTTTTTTGGAGGGAGTGGTCAACAAAGAGCCAAACCCTTCTTATTTATGGAAGTAGATTTGTTCTTTTCTGATTACAAAAGTTATCCAAGTTTCTGATTAAACACAACAGATTATGCAGATGCATTTGACACTTCTTTCACCCAAAATTTACTAAAATGACTGTAAAAGTATTGGAGGTATGAACTTGCAAGGGAAAAAAAGGGGAAAAGTAAGAAAGGAAAAACAAACAAGAACATCTTGGAAGACAGAGCATACATAGATGAGTAACAGATCTCAGAGAGTCGAAAGCTAAGTCTAGGTCTAACCAAATGGAAATCCAGATCCAATAATGGTATCATAAGACATTCAAGGTCTACAGTTTTTTACTTTACATGTATAACTTCTCAGAGGACTTCTGGAGGATGTACTCTGATGTACTTACTGAAAGGAGAGAATAAATAGTAGGACAATAAGGGCTTCAGTGTTACAGCTTTGATGAGAGAAGGAAGACAAGCATTATGAACTATCTTTAAGAGTCAGTTAAAAGAAGAATTAAGTTGATGGGCCAGTTGATGTGTTTAAACATATTGAGCGGAGAATCATAATTCTGGGAGAGAATTTGAGGGATTAATTAGAGTTAGTACCTGTAAAATTAAACAGAGGATACAGGGCAATTATTAACTCCAGTGAAAACAAAATGTAATCAAAATCAACTAAATGGTTCAGTAATGAACAGTATTTACACAGTTATAATGATATAAACGTCAAGGTTTCATTCAAACAAAAAAAATCATAAAACTATACGAGGAAGGAGATGAAAAATCTTGTAAATAGGTATGACCTTTGTTCCATATAATTTAAGGGGTTGTTGTTTGTACATAGCATCAGTTAAAAAAAATTCTATAGTGCAGAGGAAGTTACAAGAAATGAGTGTAATGGGCCAAAAATAAATATGGTGAAACAGAGAATTTAAATTTAATTTAAAATAGGACCATTATTAGTATGAGTAAGGGGAGATCCAGTGTTGCCTCATTTTCTGATTTTTCAAGAGAAGAAAGATCTCTAGATTTTTTTTGATCTCTAGATTTTTATGTAAACTATCATGATTTTAAAATATTACATTAAAATCTCAAAACGGTATAGATAAAATAAAAAGGATTGATTTTTGTCTAGTAATTTTGTGATTTGTAGCTTTTGGTGAGATTAGAAAGCTTGGTAGAGATGTAATCACTGCAGGAGACACTAAACATTAGAAAACAATTGATCCAGAGAGTAGAATACAATCAGGGGAAGTGAACAAAGGATTGTGAGCCCAGAAAAAAGAGCTTTTACTCATGAAACTTCAGGCCAAAATCCAGGCAATTTACTGATGTATTGTTTGGAGATCTCCTGAGAAAGACATTTCCCTTAGACCTGTGGCCTAGTCTGAAAATACTTTATTTTCTCAGTGATCAAAGCAGGCGAGGGAAATATGTCACTCTGGCTTTAGATCAGCAACACAAATGAGAACTAGAAGGGCACAGGGAGGTGCTCCAAGAAACAGCCACAAAAAGTTTGAATGATCTGCACCTTTGTTTTTTCACACTTAACAAATGTTTGGATACTTCTCAAAGGGAAAAAAAGTGCTGAAAGAATGTAAAATGCTGATTTTAGAAACGAAGGGTAATGAAAGTACAGAATTAACAGACTTTTATAACATAATCCCATAATATGAATTCTAGTTATACAGCTCTAGACTCTTAGTGGTATTTGAGAAACAGCAAAGTGATGCTGTCACCTGCAGTGTGGGCCCTCTCAAAAGGTATAGTAATTAGGAAACTGAATAACCAGTGTATTTGTTTCCTGTGTACTGTAAGTTACCACAGACTTGATGGCTTAAAACAGCATGACTCTATTCTCTCACAATTCCAGAGGCCAGTAGTCAGAAATCATTATCCCTGGCTAAAATGAAGGTGTTTGTAGGGCTATGTTCATTCCAGAAGCTCTAGTGGAGAATTCATTCCTTGTCCCTTCCAGCTTCTGGAATGCCAGCATTCCCTTGGCCTTTTCAGTGCCTAGAGGCACATCTTGAAGATGGAAGTCAGAGCACAATACCTTCAAATCTCTCTTTCTGGTGAGGTGATCACATTTTTCCCCCCTTCCATCTCCAAATCTCCCTCTGCTTCTCTTATAAACATATATGCTATGGCATTTTTAGCACTCCCAGATAATCCAGAATAATTTCACCATCTCAAGATTCTAACTTAATCATACCCCAGTTTTCCTAATTAGGAACATTTGCGAGTTCCAGGAATTAGGACCTGGCATCTTTGGGGAGACCATTGTTCAATTGTCCAGCCTACCACCGTCCACTGGCCCATAAAGATTCATATCTATCTTACATGCAAAATACATTTATCTCGTCTCATCACCCTAAAGTTTCAATCCATTGCAGCATCAGATCAAGTCCTGAGTCTCATCTATACCTCATCAGCTCAAAAGTCCCAAATGGCATAATCTAAATTATCTAAATCATATATAAATGAGACACTGGGTATGATCTACCTGGGCCAAAATGTCTCTCCATATGTGGACCTGTGACTAGAAAACAGATTCTCTTCTACTAAAGTACAGCAATGAGATAGGCTTTGGGTACCAGTTACAGATGTTCCCATTCTAAAAGAGAGAGAATGAAAAAAAAATAAAATAAAATAAAAGAGAGAGAATGGGAGGAAGAAAGGAGTTACCAGTCCCAATTTTGAAATCCAGTGGGTAAATGTTATTGGTTTCAAGGCCTAGAAATAACCTTCTGTGTCTCAAGGCTCCAGCTTCTGGGCCCGCAGTTCCACCCTCTGGAGTATTTCATCCTTTTCTTGAAGAGAAGCATATGTTTGCAGCTGATTATTTTATCAATCTATGATGACAGATTCAAACGTTAGTCTTCCTTGAGCAGCAAGAGATGTAGCTACTCTCAAAATCTGTATCAGCAGTGCCTATCTTCAGCAGTGCTTTGCAAAGTAGTTTGAATATGAGGATTGGATAAGATTCCTATAGAAATCCTGCCAGCTCAAAAGGCCACTTATTGCAGTGGCACCCAGCAGTTTACCAAGGGGTTAAAAAGGCTAGAGAGACAGGCCAGCTTGAATCATGATCTTGTCTTTTCCATTTACTGATCATTTACCATTTTTTCTTTTCTTTTGAAGCTTCAGATTCATTTATAAGAGGGAAAAACTGATACCTACCTTATGGGATTATTGTGAAGATTTAATCAATGGGTAACAGTGTTAGGCATACAGAAAGTGCTCACTATAATAGCCCCAAGAGTCAATAGCGTGCTAATCTGAAGCTCTGTCAGCACATTTCAGCAACATATTCTAGGCTCTACAATGTTGTACAAGATGTTGAACAGTTTCAACAATTCTTTACAGTCCAGAAAATAGCTATATTAATAAGAATAATTTTCATATCTTTATAACATTTAGAGTTGTCACAGACATTGTCTCCTTAAACGTAACCTTTTTATTGAGATATGAAACAAAATACTAATTTTGTACTTGAGGAGGAAATAGTAGCTTGAAAAGAGTTATTGCTCTTCCTAAATTTGCATATATAAATGGTTTATCAGAAGAAGAAGACAGACGAGGTAGGCTTAGCCAGGCAGTGTTCCTAAGGTTGGAGGCAATATGGGAGCTGGAGCATAGGCAAGCCCTTGCACCTGCTGATGTGGTTGTTAGGCAACACAGGAAGTGACTTAATGGTTGCCTAGAAGCATGACTGCTGACAGAGTCCTTATTGCACAGAGACAAAAGGGCATTGAAGAACTTCAAATAAGTGTGTCCTGTTCTTGGTTCATCCTGTAGCAGTCTTATTAATTATATGATTTTTGAAAGGCCAAAGAGCACCTGAAACTTAAAAACTGGTCTGAATCATTCAGTGGACCTTTCGTAAACTCAGTGGAAGAATGGGGACAGCCCTGTTTTTTAAATGAGTAACTCATGTAATTATATAAACCTAACCAATATTTGCCTTCGGATTTTACTCCCAAGTGGCTCAATTATTAATGGTTTATCAAGGGTGAATTCTGTAAACAGAGACCTTTAAAGCTATCCCACTATCTCATTTACTTCTGAAGTGAGCAAGGAATTTACTTTCCAACCTGCTCCTGATTCTGTGTTTTGTAGATTCAAACCTAAGAGGGATTCTAATTGCATGGAAGCTGGTTTGGCAGCCTGTGCTCCAGCAATGATTTCTCACACACTTCCCACCTCACTTCCTGGTCTGCTGCAGTGATGTCCCACTCACCGAGAATTTCCACAGGCCCCCAATGTCTTCACTCCTCTCAAAGCAGGTGGGCTCTAGCCCCTCTTCCAGACAGCTTCTGATGGAGGCCAAGCCACTGACTCCAGCTCCGATGATGGCCACTCTTTTCCCCATAGTTACCTGTATAAAGGCCCAGAGAACATTTCTAGAAACAGTATTACTGAAAACTTTTTTTGTATCACTCTTTGGTTTAATTAGAATTTAGGGGGGCCTAAGTGGCTCAATTGGTTGTGTCCAACTTGTGATTTTGGTTTAGGTCATGATCTCATGGGTTGTGGGATGGAGCCACAAGTTAGGGTCTGTGCTCAGCAGGTGATCTGCTTGAGATTCTCTCCATCTGCCTCTTCTCCCCACTCAAGCTCTCATTCTCTCTTTTTTTTCTAAAATTAATAAATAAATCTTTAAAAGAAAAAAGAAAAAAAACACCTTTATTTTTGCACCAAGAAAGCAATGTTGAAAAATGGATCAGAACTCTTTACTAACCTAACTGCATTTTGCATTTCTCTCTGATTTCTAAGAAGAATATTTTGTTCTAAAAAAAGAAGCACTTTGTTTTTACTCAACTTCCCAAAGTTAAGAGACTTATAGTCTAGCATATGTATTTGTCATTTTTGCTTTTGGCCTTTTGTCATTGATTTCCTATCTAAGAGTGAACATGAGAAAGAAAAGGGGATTCACAACTAAAATACACATGCAAGGACACCTGGGTGGCTCAGTGGTTGAGCATCTGCCTTCGGCTCAGGGCATGATCCTGGGGTCCTGGGAGGGAGCCCTGCATGGGGATTTCTGCAGGGCACTTGCTTCTCCCTTTGCCTATGTCTCTGTCTCTCTATCTCTGTCTTTCATGAATAAATAAAATCTTAAATAAAAAAATAAAATGAAATAAAACATACATGCAAACACCAATGCCTACAAACATGTATATATATATGAATGAAGAAACAAATATGCATGTGTATGTGCACACATATGCATATTTATTTCTTCTTTCTATTTTGGCATAAGACTCAATGCTGAACAAGGTCAGGTTCTGTCTGCATTTCAGTATGCCAGGCAGTCACTCCATTCCTCCCTTAAAATGTTCTTCGCTTTCTTAATTAAAAAAAAACAAAACAAACAACAACTCAGGTGTCTTGTCTGAAAACAACTTCTTTCTACTAGCTGCCACCCCCACCTCCATTCTCTTTTTTAAAAATTAAATTTCCTAATCTTTTCCTGTTTCTGACAATATCTTTAGGCCTTACTATTACTTCTATTTTTTTTTTCTGTTTAGACAAAATCACATAGATATGCAGTGAAATAGACTTGAATGGCAAGAATCATGACCCTTACTTCTCAGAATAAAAAGATTTACCTGAATTATATGTCATTCTCATTCTGACCACATTTGGTATGAACTATAGATTCCCTTCTCCATTTACCTATCCCCCCCTCCTCCCTCTCAACCCATTATAATATCGTTATTTTCCCCTTTTCTACCTTTTTTCTTTATCTTCCCTTCTGTATGTTTAAGTCCTGTCCAAGTTGTTTGGGCAGTTTGGAAGAAAAATGTTTTCCATAAACCAGCACTGCATGGAAACTATTGGAAAATGGGAGGAACTGCTTTTACTTATTTATTTATATATATATACTTTAATTTGGGAGGAGGAACTGCTTTTAAAGGGGAACACATTTCCTGGTCCTCTCACAAGTGAGCCTGAACCACGAATTCTCCAGATAGGCTGGGCTCTGCCCAGTTTCTGACCACTTGGGTGCTTGCTTTCTCTTTAGACAAAATAAACATAACTGTTTACACTTCTGAATGCTCTGCCTGTGCGTCAGGCAGTTTTTCCCAGATGACTCCAGTTTTCTGCTCTATTATATTGCGTGTTATTTCTAAGTTTACCTTCTTTTATTCAGTCCTGATTTTTTAGAGAGGATATCTCATAGAAGCCGCCTTAATACTGTAGAAAACTAGCTGCTTAAATGAGACATCCCAGCAGTTAAAATGAGTTTCCTATGTTCCTTCCTCCTGTTCTCTCTTTTGACCTTTGTGGTCAAAGGCCTGGATTTTGCAAATTTGTATTTCTTTGATTGTAGGGCCAGTGTGCCATCACAGAAAAGATCAAATTTAATAAGTTGATTCATTAGTACCAGGTAAAATTATGTTGATGATAAGACTAAATAAGCTACATCTAACTGCCACTCATGAAATACAATGAAATTTCTAAAAATCATTTTCTGATCAAGCATATTCTTATATCACTTAAAATTATGACACCTCAATTATTTTACTTAGTTTATTCCTTAATTTACCAGATGATACTTAGCATAAGCTGGCATATATTTAATTTGAGGAACTGCCTTTTTAAAATGTCTTTTGAAGATGGTAGTAGTCATCTGTAAAGTAAATGTGGTTATGTGAATAGTCAGAAAGACTTCAGATCTTCATTTTGTCACTTACAGCTATTTGGCCTTGAGTAAGTCATATAATCTCTCCAGTTCTTGGTTCCTTCATTAATGAAATAGGGATTCTACGCTATTACCATTTGTCTTGTTCAGTTGTTGCAAGGATTATAGGATATTTATATGTATATATATATTTATATTTATACATATATATACATATACATTATGCATGGCTTGTAGGTAGCAATTAAACGGTAAGTTTGGGGTGTAGGTAAGATTTTTTTTTAACTTTTAATTTTTATTTATTTTTATTTTTTTAAAAAGATTTTATTTATTTATTCATGAGAGACAGAGAAAGAGAGAGAGAGAGGCAGAGACACAGGCAGAAGAAGTAGGCTGATGCAGGGAGCCTGATGTGGGACTCTATCTCAGGACTCCATGATTATGCCCTGAGCTGAAGGCAGACACCCAACAGCTGAGCCACCCAGGTGTCCCTGATTTTTTTTTTTTTTAATCATAGGATTCACTAAATTTTCTAGGGCTGCAATCAGACCAATAATTTTATCTTCTCTCATTTTTCATAGAGCTCTTTTTAGTTTTTAAAGAGCTACACAAACTACAGTGCAAAGAAGATTGGATCTCTTTCTTAGGAACATTCCTGTAGCCTTGTTCATCTAAGGAGGGGCAGGACACACCTGATTCCACCTTGTCCTCTGATGTTGTTTTCTCTCTCCAGCATGTGAAAAAGGCCACTCTTCCCCTCTATGCCCTTTGCAGGAGTATATTCTGTTTGTGGCAGACACATTTACTGATCCTGGTCTATCTCCTGGGCATCTCAGCCTACCTTTTGCTTGCTGTAGCTTTCTACAAAGCTCTCTCATCTTCAGATACTCAACTGCCCAGGCTTGGTTGGGGTAGTAGCCACTCCCTGCTTCATTGCCTCCTCTTTTCCAAACCTCTCTTTCGGTTTCCTTTCTGTTCTCTGGATGGAGGGCCAGTTAGAACACTTGGAAGGGCAATTTAGCTCAGAGAGTATGGCACTCCTTGGAGGCATAACAGGCATGTTCCAAGCTTACTCATAATTCCTGGCCATATTCCCAATGCACTATCTTGACTGCTGTTCTAGACTCTGTAGCTTCAGGTTTCTAGGCAGCAGTTTGAATGCGAGCACTTCAGGGAAGAGGGCTGACACCTAAGACTAAGAAGGAAGGTTTGAGTTAAGCACCGATATTGTACCAGTTCATTCTCTTTTCTCTGTTCCTTGACTTTGTTCAGTCCCCGTAACTGCATAGAAGAGGTACCTATACAAGCTTGTAAAGAGATCATCACTTTGTATGTGCCTCCTTTCCTCATTAAGCCTAGAGTTGGAGTTAACATTTTCTGCAAAGGTCCAGATAGCAATGTTTCAGCTTTGTGGACCATACTGTCTCTGTTGCAACTGCTTGACTCTGCTCCTGTAGCTGAAAACAGTCATAGACAATATGTAAGTTCATGGGTGAGGATGTGTTTTAATGAAACTTGAAATTTAAATTTCATATAATTTTCACATGTTATGACATATTAATATTCTTTTGCTTTTTTCCCAAACTGTTTTAAACTATAAAAGCCATTCTTGGCTTGCAAGTCATACAAAAACAAACAGGACCAGATTTGGCCACAGGCTTACCCCTGCCTTGGAGAAATTACATTACCCTAGTGAACCATTATTCAGAGTATTGCAGGTCTTCTGTGAGGTGGTCTATGTAAAAAAGCTTCAAAGTATGAGCACAGAGCTCTATTTTAAAGGAATTTTCTAGGGAAGAGAATTTCCAGATAAACATGCCGCTTGCAAATTCAATTTGCCCATCCTGATGGATCCCCCCTCTAGTGAGTGTTCACCACATTCCTGTTTACCTCAGAACTGAGGAGAGCCAGAATTAACTAAACTTCAGTTAGTGGAGGCCTGGCTGAGAACTGTACGCATTCTCTAAGACTGTCATTAAGTTATCAGTTCCGTGTACTTACTCATGCACTCACTTATAGAGATGATAAGCCCCAAAGAGGTGCAATAATGATAAAGAATGATGTAAAATGAAAGCTTAAAAGTCCAACAGAATAAGGACAAATCCAACTCAAACGAGTCCTTAACTAACAAGTCCCACCATTACGTAAATTTCCTTCAAGATAGTTTGATACCAGAAAACTGAATTAGGGGTGCCTGGGTGTCTTGGTCTGTTAAGCATCTGCCTTTGGCTCAGGTCATGATCTTGGGGTCCTGAGATGGACCGCTGTGTCAGGCTTCCCACTCAGCAGGGAATCTGCTTCTCTTTCTCCCTCTGCCCTTACCCCTACTCGTGCTCTCTCTCAAATAAATAAATAAAATCTTTAAAAGGAACATGTGTGAATTAATAGAAGAGCAAAGAAAACTTTAGGTTTCTAGATATGTTTAGATCTAAGTCAGAGTGTTGAAGAATAAATGTAGACATTTTTTTTCTTAAATAGATAAATGCCTGACACTTTATCTACACAGGAAAGCACATCTCACAGATGGTAAGTTATCTGAATCACCCTGAGGAGGAAACCAAGGTGACATATGCCTAGCATCTGTCCTAAATTGGATTGTAGTCACAAGGGGTCAGAACTAAGGAAGAGTATCCTACCTGATGTGTCAAGAGGTGAAGAGAATCAAGTCAAACTCTTTAAAAATCATTGGAGATTAATATCACAAAACCAATATTAGCCACCAATCCAGAAGGCGGGGGGGGGGGGGGTCCCAATGGGAGAAAAATCAAAGATTTTGAGATAAATATAAATGAAACAGAACAGAAAGGGCTAGGGAGTAAAGGGAGAAGTTGTTGGAACTACTGACTAAAATGTCTACATATGTTTTTATTGGTTCATTTGTGTGTGGTACTTGAGTGCACTGTCCTGGTTAAAATATACCAGATGTAATACAAGTGTCGCAAGTATAGTTGACTTTTGAATGATGTAGGGGGTCAGAGGTACTGACCCCTTGTGCAGTTGAAAATCTGTGAGTAACTTTGTCTCCCCAATATGACTCATATTACTCCTATATATCCAGAAACCTTTTTACCTGAGTAACATACAACAATATGTGAAATTATTCCAAACCCATAAATAAGAATATATTCTTCTGTGTGGATGAAGAATCAGAATAGATATTGATATAAAATTGGGTCACCTCCTCCTTCAGGATCAAAGGAAGTGGTACTTATGATCTGTATAGTATAGTAATACTAGCTGCTAGTACTGGGAATGTAATATTACATCTATAATTAGAACAATCAAACAAATAGTGTTGGTGGATTTATATGGATAATTGTAATAATAAAATTGATTGTATCTAAAATCAATAAGACACCTGCTAAATGTAGTGAAAAGGTAGTCAAATATACAGAAGCTCTTGTGTGGGCTAACTTAGTGGCTAAGGGCAGATATACTGTTAATTCTGTTCCAGCACCTCTTCAATTATTGATGAGGCAAATAGACATAACAATGATGTTAAAATTTATTTTGTTTATTTGTAAACAAATGTATTGTAAAATTTATATTGTTTATTTGAAGAAATACTCTAGTGGCTATGGTTATTCATAGTACTATTCAACTGCCTAAGCCCTCAATTATAAAAGATATTACTATATGAAAGATTATTATGAACAGTAACAATTATGTTATAAATTTTATTATTTCTTAGTAAAGCTCTGGGTTGACCTAATTCAGCACAAATAAGAAGACTTAGGGAGGTTCCTACAATTCCAGTTCAAGCACAAAACTGTAAACATGTGCCAATATCTTTATGATTTGTTAATAGTAAGTGGTTTATGAACATAGGTAAATGGCTGAGTAAGCATTAGACTAAAGTCTAAAGACAGGTTGAGTCCTGTTTTTACCAAGCCCTGTGGTGAATAACAGATTGAATTGCAAATTCCAAAAAGGAGCTTCCCCTAAATGCTGGGAAAGATCAAAGCCAGTTGACTGGAATATTTAGTGAGGATTTAGCTTAATTCAAGTGTTTGATTTGTGCTCACTTGATGCAAGATAACCTGCAATCTATATTTCAGGGACAAAGATAATACATGCAGAGAGCTTTAAAGGTGTTTAGTTCACATAAACCTAAATTCCTAGTCCAGCACTGATAATATTGGTGTTAGGGGAAGGAACAATGTCAATACAATAATGAACGGACGTAAAAAAATTACTTGGCTTATATTTGCAAATTGTCATTTTATTTCTGTTACTTGTTGATAGAAATGATAGTGATACAGAATAACTTAATTGTATGTAGAACTATAGATTAAGTAGGCCTAGAATAGCTTTTAATGTTGGTATAATAATGCTTCTAGTTTTGGAAAATTATTCATTTGGGTGAAAAAAAACACCTTGTGAGTGGTGAGAGGCTTCCTAGGGATCATATAATCAGAAAAATCATAGTAGTAATTAAGGGTATTCTATTTCATGTGTATGGAAGTTTTGTTTTGGATGACTGTAAATAAATAATGCAAATGTAATAAATGTTAATATAATGTAAATGAATAGATTTAGAGCTATGATGCTTTGTTCATAAGTCATGATAGAGCTAGTCAGGCTAAATGGCCAATTGATGAATAGGCTAAGATTTTTAGAGTTGTGTTTGGTTAAGGCTTCCTCTTTATCCTAACTATAACTGATACTGTAGCAATTATTAATATATTTAGGTTAATTGATTGTGAAGCTTGATATAAGACTCATGGTGAGATTTGATATAAAACTGATAGGTAAGTTTTTATCATGTCAATAAAACTAAATCTGATCATTAATGGAATACCTTGTGTAACTTCTGGTACTCAAAGATAAAATGGGGAAAATTCAAGTTTTATAATAAAGGCTACTGTAATAATACAAGGGTGCTGTTAGATTAAAAATTTTAGTAATTGGGGATCCCTGGGTGGCGCAGCGGTTTAGCGCCTGCCTTTGGCCCAGGGCGCGATCCTGGAGACCTGGGATCGAATCCCACGTCAGGCTCCCGGTGCATGGAGCCTGCTTCTCCCTCTGCCTGTGTCTCTGCCTCTCTCTCTCTTTCTCTCCCTGTGTGCCTATCATAAATAAATAAAAATTAAAAAAAAATTTAGTAATTGTTCATTGGCCAGAATATATTAGTTTAATAATGATAGCTATTATGAGAAGTACAGATGTGCTGGCTTGTGTTAGGAAATATTTAATGGATACCTCTATGGGTTGTGAATTACAATTTTTAATTAGATTGGGATATTGTTTATTATATTTGTCTTGAAGCCAGTTCAGATTATTAGTGTGAGCTTAACATAATGATTATGGCACTTGTGATAATAATAAGTGACATAATAATAAAGATGAGAGGATTTATTAGTATGGGAAGAATATAAACTATTTTGGGGGTATTGGCTCAATAGTTTATTTAGCTTACCATACATAGGACATGGTGTAGTATGGTAACATGGAGATTTTTGAATTCTTAGGATTAGGTTTAATCCCTGTAATTCTAGAAATAAGAGGGCTTAAGTCTCTGTTATTTATTCTATCAAAGTAATTCTTTTATTAGACATATTTGTAATGCTTGTGGCAGGATATTTGCTTTAATAATGGGATTTGATACATATCATATGCATAATGTTAGTGTTAGTGATAAGAAATTTTTTCATAAGAGGTGTAAATTGGTCATATGAGCATTGTGGTTATGATGCTTGGATTCATAAAAAGAAAACAGAAGAAGGGTTTTGATAATGCAGTTAATTGCATACATTTCTGGTATGTAAGGATTGTGAAATTCTAGGAAAACAATTGTTAAAGTATTTGTTATGATAGTGTTGGCATGTTTCTGCCAGAAAAAGAGAGCAAATGGGCCTGCTGCATATTTGGCACTAAAATCAGAGACAAATTCTGATTCTCCCTCTGTTAAGTCAAAAGAGGCTCAGTTGGTTTCTGCTAGGATTGAAATGAATCCTATTATGGCTAGTGGTCATGATGAAAAAGTTAATCATAAATACTCTTGAGTAATAATTAGGGTTGATGTAAATGGTTCATTTACTAGTAGTGCTGATAATAGAATAATTGCTAGTGTTACTTAATATGAAATTGTGCTAAAGCTCAGCATACACCAATTAAGGCATATTTTGAATCTGAAGGTCATCCTGATCAGAGAATAGAACAAACAGCTAAACTCACTACAGTTAATATGACTAATACACCTAGATTTATGTTGATTAGTGGGTACAGTATGGGCAGTGAAATACATTTTGTTAACATTAGTGTAAAGGCTAGGACTGGTGAATGATATAGATATTAATGATAATGACTGTGAAGATTCTTTGATAAAGAATTTGAAGGCATTGGTGATGGTTAAAGTAGATGTTGAGGGCCAATAATGTTTGGTCCTTTATGAAATTCTATATAACCTAATACTTTCATTTAAATAATATAAGAAGTGCTACAGCAAGCAAAATAAAAATAATTAACAGAAGATTAATTATGAATATACCATTAAGAAGAGGATTTGAACAGCTAGTTATAAAGGGTCAAGGTTTATGCAGTTATCAGACTTCCTCATTAACAAGCCCTGGTCTTGGTCTGGGCTGACAGAAATTAATTACATTAAGATTATATAATGTATCAGATTGAAGGAAATTTTCTCAAGTTGGTCTTATTTCTCTTGTCTTTTATTTATTTCTTTCTTTTTTTTTTTTTTTAATTTATTTATGATAGTCACAGAGAGAGAGAGAGAGGCAGAGCACAGGCAGAGGGAGAAGCAGGCTCCATGCACCGGGAGCCCGACGTGGGATTAGATCTCGGGTCTCCGGGATCTGCCCTTGGGCCAAAGGCAGGCGCCAAACCGCTGCGCCACCCAGGGATCCCTCTCTTGTCTTTTCCTATGGGGAAAAATATTAAATAGAAATTGACCTGGATCACTCTAGTCAACTCAGGTGATGTAAAACTTTAATAACTGAACAGAAGCACTATTAATACTGTACAACACTAGGATGTCCTGATCATCGCTGAGGTTGTAAACCATATTGTCAATATGAATTCTGGAATGGGATAGGATTGCACTGTTATCTCCAGGGCAACTTGTTCTGTTGATCAACTTTGGATCAGTAACTGATAAAATAGATTTCAAGTAGTTTGGTCTAAATTTCAATCACTCAGAAGTTACTTTATACTCTGAGGTCACCTCACAAAATTATTAATCCACTGAATTTTTTTTATCATTCCTCAGTGTGGTTAAAAAGGTTTATATTTAGATTAAAGCTCCATAAAGTCTTCTGATCTTGTCATTCCTGCGAAGGTTAATTTCACTGATTGAAAGGAAGAGCCAGTAAAACCCATGTGGCCATTCATGTAAGTCCTTACTTAGAGAACAAATGAATGTGTTACATTTGCATGGTCAAGATACTGTGGCTGTTAAACACACATCACTGGGTAGGCAATGCATCCAATAGTAGAAATGCTAGAGGTGATGTTTTTGGTAAACAGGTGGAGCTTATGTTTGCTGAATTCCTCTTACTTTAAAAAATCTTTTTTTGTGTCGCATGCCTGTGTTGGATTAACAATTGATTTAATAAATAATTAATTATTAGGTTAAATTTATTTAATTGCTATCTATCAGTGGTTATTTAATCCGATAGAAGCTTGTAACAAAATAATTCTTGTTACTAATATTAACAGTATTTATTTTGTTAATTAATTATTCCAATCTTGTATTAGGAGTCAATTTTTGTTATTAGAATTAAAATAAAATTGTTGAGCTTGAGTATTTCTTAGCTGATGGCTGCTTTTAAGCCAAATGTGGTTTTATAAATATTTACCTGCTAAGGAAGTTTATTTCCAATGTCTAAGGAGCTGTACCTTTTTAGATTAAACTTTACATTCATGTAGGACTTATTACCTTTTTAGTTAACTTTAAAGTTGAACTGAAAGTCTCTCCTAGAGAACCAGCTAGCTCCCAGGTTACCAGGCTTTTCACTTGTATTTATAGACCTTCTCACTATTTTGCCAAATAGATAAATTTGTTCCTTAAAGTCTCTGAAAGTAGCTCATCTGGATTTGGAATATTTGACTTAAGTTCTCTTTGTGAAATTGTTCTAGTTAATTCATTACGCAAAATGTAAAAGGGTGAACTTTACTTTCTAATACTTTAAATACTTCATCATTCTTTTACAGTATTTTCTCCATAGCACCCAGTAAGATTTCTATCCCCTATATTTGTCTTTGTAAATAAATACCTTATTTCATTTAAATATAATTGTTAGGTTTATAGTAAAGTTTTGCTTCACTTTAGTTCAAAGTGGTCATTTTAGGGGCACCTGGGTTGCTCAGTAGTTTGGACATCTGACTCTTGGCTTCAGTTTAGGTCATGGTTTCAGAGTCATAGCTGGAGTCCCACCTTGGGGTCCACACTTGAGTGGAGTCTGCTTGAGATTCTCCCCCCCCCACTTGCATGCTCTCTCAAATAAATAAATAAAATCTTAAAAAAAAAAAGTGATCAGGGATGCCTGGGTGGCTCAGCGGTTGAGCGCAGGGCGTGATCCTGGAGTCCCAGTATCGAGTCCAACATCAGGCTCCCTGCATGGAGCCTGCTTCTCCCTCTGCCTATGTCTCTGCTTCTCTCTCTGTGTGTCTCATGAATGAATAAATAAAATCTTAAAAAAAAATAAGAAGTGGTCATTTTAAGATGAAATTTCCAGAGAGTAAATAAGGTGCTTTATTTACACCTTGGTTTGTCCAAGCATGCTTGTCTCCTCTCACATGTTAGATAATTATAAATGGTCATAAATATAAAATTAGTATGTGAGGAGAGTGCAGGTGATGTGTGTGTGCTTCATGGCCTAATTCAATGAAACTCTGTTCTTAAATTACTACTAAATTCCTCCTTAGCCTTCAGCTTCATAAAAGCTTTTGCATGATATTTAATGTTCTCAAAGTAGAATAAGTGGTCCATTTCTTTCTACCTCATAAGCTATACATTTATCTGATATGTTTATGCTAATATTTATACCTACTATAATTCTCTTTTAGGGTTTGCTGAAGACGATGGTAGATAGTATGGATTAGCAAGAGGTGCTGAGTCTTATCTGGATTTATCAGTCATAGAACAGGATGCCAAGTCCTTTGAGTTTTAAGCTATTGCTAGTAGTAATCTGGTGAGTAATTTGTTATACTAATTATTTGGGTGTAGGGTTGAGCATAGTGGAATAT
Organism: Vulpes lagopus; assembly: GCF_018345385.1. Taxonomy (NCBI): domain Eukaryota; kingdom Metazoa; phylum Chordata; class Mammalia; order Carnivora; family Canidae; genus Vulpes; species Vulpes lagopus. The sequence goes on along the minus strand of NC_054824.1, from coordinate 158,460,476 downwards.
CTAATCTGAGTCTGGATTTTAGCTATTGTGTAACCAGAAATATTAAAGTCACTGTAGTAGGTTGTTTTGGTTTTAGTTGCAGTTTCTTATAGTTAATTAAAATTTATTATTAAATTATCTTAAACATGCTTTACACCAAGATTTTATTAATTTGTGTTAACTGTATGACTACGGTGGTTGGTACAAAGTTTATCAACTCTCATAGTAAGTTCATATAACTTCATCAAACTTTTGTTTAGAATGATTTTTATCACTATCTCTCATGGGGGTATGGTTGAGCAAGGCATAATAAACTACTTATTAATGAGCTTGAGGCCTGCTCCTTTTATGGTTACTGATCTAGAAGACATTCTCACTGGGATGCGTATAATTGCATGTATAATTTGATACAAAATAAATAAAAAATAGGACCAAGCCTATGAGTTTATGGAATTTTATAAACTCATATAGGCATTTTCAGTACCTTGCTTTAATTGTTAAACTACATTATCTAAATAAGATCTAGAGAAATATCTTTTCATAAAAATCTCAAAATATTAAGTGCTATGTCAGTCTTGAAAGGGGCAAAATTGAACTTAATAGAGAATAAAAAATTTCTATCCCATTAGACCTCATATTTGGATAAAATTCAGTGTTTTTAAATTTTACTAATTAAGAGCTGGGCTAGAGTATGTTTTAGTTGAGACTATGATTGGAGAAAATATATAAATTATGGAATAATTATGATTATTTGGGCCTTCTATGTTACAGAGTCTTATTTTGGGGGTTTGGCAAGATAAACTTATTTTCTATACAGCTAACAGTCTATGGAGGGGTGAGGAGGTTTGCTAAGCTAATTTTGTTTGATGATAATATGTGTACAAATTTATAATTAAGTTTTTATATGTCCTATGAGCACTAACCAATTAATAATTTATGGTTATGATTTTGGTAAATAACATTCAGTTTAAGCTCAGCTACCCAGCATCCCCCCACAAATTAAAAAATACCAAAAATCTGGCACCACAGTTATGTGTGAGCATGAGCTGATTAGTCATTAGTCCATTGAGATGTCTTATGTAAAGGAATAGATGGACAATTTTAGGTGAGATGGTCCTGAAGTAAGAATCAGATGCCAGATATAGTTTCCCATTAAAAAGCCCCACATATTATGGGGCTGGAGAAGAAAGAAATTTATAACCTGAGTAGGTTTCTAGTTTCTCGAAGGATGGTGATTAAGGAAAGATAATGGCTATGATAAACACAGTGACAAAGATTAATTTGAGTAAAGTGCTATGGGTGATCAATAATATGATGTCCTATGTGATGTTAATGGTGATATGTGGTATATACTATTCATGTGGTTTGGGGTTTATGGATGATACACCATCATATGTATTATATAAGATGAATAATTAATGTGCATGCTTATTATGTGAATGGGGCAAATAATTTAATGTACAATTATAAATAGTATTATATATAATTAAACATCTGTATACTAATAAAATAGTATGTGTAGATCACACAATGCAGATGTACATAGTGGGTTAATTTTTAATTTTTTTCTCCATATCAACGTATCATCTGACAATAATGATTTTTATTTACATATAACAATACAAGGAATAGTTTAAGTAGAATTTCAGCTCTGGGTGCTGATGGTGAAGCTGAGGGCCTTTCCTTGATAGTATGAGGGAGAAGTTTGTATCCATTTCTGGTTTGGAAGACCAGAGTAGTAAATATACTACAAGAGCTCATAATTTGAGAAGATTGCATTTAGTTAAGCTTGTAAGTGGTATAATCACCAGGATAACAAGAAAATGTAGATAGATACTAGTTGGCCGAAAAATAAAGGGGTGCTCAACTACTTGACCTCCAATTCATGTTAGTTTTAAAAGGTCTGCTCCACATAGATCAATGGAACAGAATAGAGAATCCAGAAGTGGACCCTCAACTTTATGATCAACTAATATTCGACAAAGCAGGAAAGATTATCCACTGGAAAAAGGACTGTCTCGTCAATAAATGGTGCTGGGAAAATTGGACATCCTCATGCAGAAGAATGAAACTAGACCATTCTCTTACACTATAAACAAAGATAAACTCAAAATGGATGAAAGATCTAAATGTGAGACAAGATTCTCATCAAAATCCTATAGGAGAACACAGGCAACACCCTTTTTGAACTTGGCCACAGCAACTTCTTGCAAGATACATCCACGAAGGCAAAAGAAACAAAAGCAAAAATGAATTATTGGGACTTCATCAAGATAAAAAGCCTCTGCACAGCAATATTAACAGTCAACAAAACTCAGAGACAACCTACAGAATGGGAGAAGATATTTGTAAATGACATATCAGATAAAGGGCTAGTATCCAAGATCTATAAAGAACTTATTAAACTCAACAGCAAAGAAACAAACAATCCAATCCTGAATGGGCAAAAGATATGAGCAGAAATTTCAGAGAGGAAGACATAGACATGGCCAATAAACACATGAGAAAATGCTCTGCATCACTGGCCGTCAGGGAAATACAAATCAAACCCTCAATGAGATATCACCTCATACCAGTGAGAATGTCGAAAATTAATAAGACAGGAAACAACAAATGTTGGAGAGGATGTGGAGAAAGGGGAACCCTCTGGCACTGTTGGTGGGAATGTGAACTGGTGCAGCCACTCTGGAAAACTGTGTGGAGGTTCCTCAAAGAGTTAAAAATAGATCTGCCTTATTACTCAGCAATTGCCCACTGCTGGGGATTTACCCCAAAGATACAAATGCAGTGAAACACTGGGACACCTGCACCCCGATGTTTATAGCAGCAATGTCCACAATAGCCAAACTGTGGAAGGAGCAGCGGTGTCCATCGAAAGATGAATGGATAAAGAAGATGTGGTTTATGTATACAATGGAATATTACTCAGCCATTAGAAACGACAAATACCCACCATTTGCTTTGACGTGAAGGGTATTATGCTGAATGAAATAAGTCAATTGGAAAAGGACAAAAATTATATGGTCTCATTCATTTGGGGAATATAAAAATTAGTGAAAGGGAATAAAGGGAAAGGAGAGAAAATGAGTGAAAATATCAGTGAGTGTGACAAAACATGAGAGACACCTAACTCTGGAAAATGAACAAGGGGTAGTGGAAGGGGAGGTGGGTGGGGGGTTGGGGTGACTGGGTGATGGGCACTGAGGGGGGCACTTGGTGGGATGAGCACTGGGTGTTATGCTAAATGTTGGCAAATTGAACTCCAATAAAAAAATTAATAAAAAATGTTCTGCTACTAGAATCCAGAATAAGCTTTGGCTTAGAGATTGTAATATTATGCTTTGTAGTTTTGATGTATGAAGTCTTAGAGTAGTAGCTAAGATTAGGATGGAACAGATTAGAGCTAAAGCATCTTATTTGCTGAGGGTAGGTAGTAGGATTGTTTAAGCCTGTTGGATTGTGTTAAATTATTCTACACATTTTTTCCTAGTGAATGAGGTTGCACTCTGCTGCTTGGATGATGACCATAAAGTGTGCTGCTGTAAAATACAGTGACTTATGTATTCATGTGTTAAAGTCTTCTGAAATAGTGGGTGGAGAGAATGCAGACTGGCATGGCCAATTTGCCCATAGGTGTAACTTGCTGTAGGTCAGCAGTGGTACTGAGAGCAGTGTCTACTAGACTAGACTTGCAGATACTATGATCAAATCTACATCTACCAATTGGTAAAAATCATTGCATATGATTGGTCCCATCAATCATTCTAACCCTTCCTAAGAGAGAATCATGATCTGCTCTGTATTTTGAAGACATTTTGTTCTTGGTTTTGTCTTCTAATTGACTTACAAGAGATAAGGTAGTAACTCTTGTAATGCTATGTTGTCCGGTCTGGCAATTCTTAATGGATGGAAGGTTTGTATGAAATGACAATCGTCATTGAAAATTTAGACCAGATCCCTAGTATTCCTGTGGAACATTCTAAAGATGCAGTTTTTTCAGAATTCACATTCTGAAGCTAACATCTCAGGAGGGGATACTTTCCTCAGGCACTGCTAAGTTAGGCTGAGACAGTCCATTGCACTTTCTGCTACAAAATTAAAAAAAAAAATTATTTATTTATTCATGAGAGACACGAAGAGAGAGGCAGAGACATAGACAGAGGGAGAAGCAGGCTCTCTGTGGGGAGCCCAGTGCAGTACTCGATTCCAGGACCCCGGGATCATGACTTGAGCTAAAGGCAGATGCTCACACTGAGCAACCCAGGCATCCCTCTGCTACATACTTAAAAAACATTCTCTATTTTAAGTTTCACATCCACAAGAGTGTTGTGTTCATTTCCAAAGATGTATTTTTCATATATCTTCTATTTGTATTATGTATCTGTATCAGTGAGTCCTGAATCAGTGATGTAAAATTATATAAAACATTTCCTGTCATGGATTTGTCATTTGTTAACTTCAATCATGATGATAATGAAGATGATAAAGTACTCCCAGATTTTCTTATTAAAGAAAAAAGATACATCCTGTTTGATGTAATCATTTTATTCTTGAGTATAAAAATATAAGCATGTTTCTATATATTCTATATATTGTGTGAAGAAGTTTATTCCTATGTTGTTTAAAGTGTCAAAAACTGAGGATAAAATGGATGTTCATTGTTAGAGAAGTGAATAAATTATTCCATCCCTTCCATGAGATATTTTGCAGGTACCCAAAGTTGTGAACTAGAGCTGTAATAGATGGCTTAGAGAAATACCCCATAAAGTATTAAAAGAAAAAAAAAAGCATGGCATAGAAAAGTGCTCATGATATGATCCTAACTTCAAAGATAAACAATGATTTTTTAAAAATTCTGTATACATATGGACACACACAATTCATGACTCATGTAATCCGGAAAAGGGTGTTGATTAGGGAGAAAAATATGGATGGACATATTCCAAGTTGATAATATGCCTTATCCTGTGAGGTAATCACATCAACTGATCAAAGAGCTAGGACCATGTCAATCATTTAATCCAAGAAATTTAAAAAAAAATAAAGAAAACTGAGGTGAAAATATTCTGGTCAGGAAAAAAATAAAATTAAATGTTGTAGAACTTTGGAAAAAGACTGTATATTTCATCCTGGAGCTAGCAAGCAGGTGAAAATTGCAACAGGAGTGTGAAACAAAGTTTGTGAGTCACTGTGATTTTTGACCCTTGGATGAACTATTGAGAAACACTTACATAAAAGAGAGATAAGGATAGGCTCTGAGTAGTCAGTCCCTCTATCTGGTGTTTCTTTACAAAAGGGCAAGGTCACCGTTTTGCTGCTGTCCTAGGAGCAGGAAAATCAAAGGGCTGTGATTAAGGGAACTTAGTGAGAAAGAGCTTATCTTACACAAGCTACGAATAAGTTAAGTCATTAGAAAAATGGTAGCAATTACCAGAGCCTTTCTTCCAGAGCAGGAGGCTTAGGAAATAAGGAAGATCACTTTTATGGCTCATGAGAGGCAGATTCCTTGTTTGGGGGGCTTGGATAGATTTTTTTTTTTTTTTAGGGTGAGTAGATTAGAGAGCCTTTCGGCCTTATTCTATTTCCAGATCCTATCAGGTGGGACTAAATTGATATACAAGGGTCAGGAAAGATTTCCCAGGCTAGTTTGGGATCTGTGAGGAAGAGGGACAGTAGTTTGGGGTCCACACTAGAAAAACTGGCCTTTTTGTTCATATAGTCCACATACTGTACCTGAGAGCAATGTGCCAGCCAGGAACATACCTAAAGGCAAATAGGAAGCAAGGCAAAAACCTTACTAGATGATGTTAGCTTGATACTCATGTTTGCATTTTGAAACAATAATTTTTAAAATTTATACTTCCACTTACTTTTAGAACGAGAAAGGCTTTTAAGGAATAAAATTCTGAGTAGTTTCTCTATGGTATTTTGAACAGGGCAATTCTTCAATGTGTGGAACTAGCCTAATAAGTACAATGTATTTAGTTTGCCTGGCACCTAGTCAGTAAGAACCAGTGATACTCACTGGCATTAGGAAAATAAAAAACTGTCCCAGTACATCTCTAGATGCTCCTATGTGGAAATACCACATAGTGGTTCACTGAGAACCACTTATAGATTAATACACTTATTTTATTTTTAGACATAAAAAATTGTGAGGGACAGTATAGAACCAGAAAAGACCCTCAATACCCAGAGGAATGTTGAAAAAGAAAACCAAAGCTGGTGGCATCTCAATGCCTGACTTCAAGCTGTATTACAAAGCTGTGATCATCAAGACAGTATGTTATTGGCACAAAAGCAGACACATAGATCAATGCAGCAGAAAAGAAAACCCAGAAATGTGACCAACTAGTCTTCAACAGTTAAGAATATCCAATGGAAAAAAGATAGTCTCTTCAACAAATGGTGTTGGGAAAATTGGACAGCCACACACAAAAGAATGAAACTGAACCACTTTCTTATAACATACACAAAGATAAATTCAAAATGAATGAAATACCTAAATGTGAGACAGGAATCCATCAAAATTCTAGAACACAGGCAGCAATCTTTTCAACCTTGGCCACAGCAATTTCTTGCTAGACACGTCTCCAAAGGCAAGAGAAACAAAAGTAAAAATGAACTGTTGGGACTTCATCAAGATAAAAAACTTCTGTGCAGCAAAGAAAACAGTTAACAAAACTAAAAGACAACCTATGGAATAGGAGAAGATATTTGTAAATGACATATCAGATAAAGGGCTAGTATCCAAGATCTATTAAGAACTTACCAAACTCAATACCCAAGAAACAGATAATTGAGTCAAGAAATGGGCAGAAGACATGAACAGACATTTCTCTGAAGAAGACAAATAAACGGCCAACAGACACATGAAAAAATGCTTAACATCACTTGGTATAAGGGAAATAAAAATCAAAGCCACCATGAAATACTATCTCACACTAGTTAGAATGGCTAAAATTAAAGTCAGTTAACAACATATGTTGGTGAGGATGTGGATAAAGAGGAACTCCCTTACACTGTTGGTAGGAATACAAGCTGGTGTAGCCACTCTGGAAAACAGTATGGATGTTGCCTTAAGAAGTTAAAAATAGAGCTATACTATGACCCAACAATTGTACTACTAAGTATTTACCCCAAAGATACAAATGTAGTGACCTGCACCCCAGTGTTCATAGCAGCAATGTCCACAATAGCCAAACTGTGGAAAGAGTCGAGAGGTTCATTGACAGATGAATGGGTAAAGAAGACGTGGAATACTATTTAGCCATCAGAAAGGATGAATACTTACCATTTACATCAACATGGATGGAACTGGAGTGTATTTATGCTGAGCGAAATATATCAATCAGAGAAAGGCAACTATCATATGGTTTCACTCATAAGTGGACTATAAGAAACACTGCAAAGGATCATAGGGGAAGGGAGGGAAAACCGAATGGGAAGTCTTCAGAGAGGGAGAAAAACCACAAATGACACTTATTTATAGGGAACAAACAGGGTTACTGGAGGGGAAGGTGGTGGGGGGATGGGTTCATTGGGTGATGGGCAGTAAAGAGACAACATGATGTGATGAGCACTAAGTGTTATATGCAGCTGGTGAATTATTGAACTCTACATCCAAAACTAATGATGCACTATATGTTGGCTAATTGAATTTAAATTAAAAAATGTGAAGGATGTTAATAGATTTATTCAAATTGTAGTTGGCTAATTCAACAAATATTTCATAACACTTACGATATGTCTGGCACTGAGGTAGTTGCTGAAGATACAGGATTTATATGACACAGAGTATAGGGTCTAGTAGAGGAGACAGACACGTAAGTAGGTAATTTCATATTATATACACACACCCACATACACATACACTCATTCACATACTGTCCAGTGTACCGAGTTGGATGACATTAAATAGACAAAATAGCAAATAGATAAGGTTAATGAAGCTGGTGAGAACTTATAACCAAGGAGAATGCACATGATGCCTTTCAATTGTATCCTAAACTATATTCACATACACTTTTCATTCATTAGTCTAGTAAATGAATGCATACTGTGTGCCAAGGAATATTCTGAGCATTAAGGATACATTTCCTCATGCAGCTTATATTCAAGTGATCTTTGTTGTATTTTCCCAGTTCTACTCTTCAATGACTGCCAGTAGTGATCTATCTTTAATTTTTTAAAATTATTTATTTATGATAGTCATATATATATAGAGAGAGAGAGGCAGAGACATAGCAGAGGGAGAAGCAGGCTCCATGCACCGGGAGCCTGACGTGGGATTCGATCCCGGGTCCCCAGTATCACGCCCTGGGCCAAAGGCAAGCGCCAAACCGCTGCGCCACCCAGGGATCCCCAGTGATCTATCTTTAAAATTTAGGAGACCATTGGTGAGTATCAAAATGAATACTCTTCCATTTCACTATCCCTTCCAAACCTAGAATATTATCAAAGGGAAACCCAACACTTACTGGCACAGAAGTAGCACAGAAGCCACATAGACAAAAATTTTAATTAAAAAAAAATTCTTTTGAAGTTGCTTTAGAAAGCTTAAAGTTTATGAAAATGTTACATATAATGATAAAAATGTTAGAGTGAGGTTACTGTGGATTTCATCTACAGATCAATCAAATTGGTTTGAAGATTAACATACATTTATTTCTATGAAACCTAGTATATTTGTGAACTAGTTTTGCTGGCTTGACTTCTGAAAATGCTGGAAGAGATTCAAATGTTCTTTGATCTTTTCATGAGAGAACAAGAAGTACCCTGTTTAAGTACATAAGTTAGCATTTTCTGGTGTGATAAAAGTCAGAGTTGTTATATAATGGCTATTTTATAGTAAAATGATATTTTTTTTCTTTTCATTCCAAGGACTTCCTTAGACTTAAAGAAGTACCCACTTATTTTGATCTCAACTTTCACTGTACTGATTATCTACTGTCAAAGGAAATTCAGAGATATTTACCTGATATGAATATTTTATTAAATGAGAAACAAAATAATCTTGAACAGGGAGACTTCAAACCCAAAAGTTACATGAAGCTTAGAGGCATAATGTTACAGGGCGACATAAAGTGAAAATGAGGAAGCTGTTTAACCTTTACAATGATGATGATGACAGTGATTATTACAATAGAATTTTCCAGGTGGTGGGGGATTGGTTAAAAGTGATTATCTTATACCATTTTAAGAAGATGACAAGTTTCATTTAAGATTTTTAGAGGCATTTATGAAAAATAATCCAAGTTAAATTGCATTTATATTCATGAAGTAAATCAGATTAAGTTTTGCTTAAGAGTCTTAGCTGGTTTTGTCTGCCCAGGGGATCTTCAAACCTGATCTCCATCTTACTTTATTTTGACACTATCATGCCTTAGTTACCATTATCATTATCATTGTATAATAATATTTCATTTCCAAAAATAGATGATAGATTTTGCGGAGTATAGGAGTCATGTTTTCTATTCTTCCTTGGATTGTCCTCAGCACAATACCTAGCATACTACCTGATGCATACATACCTTCTCACCAGATTATTTACTGAATGGCCTGAAGTTTTAGAAATAGGTTCCAATTTTAGAATCAGAAGCCTAGTACAGCAGAAGAACTTATGATCTTTAACAGTCTTCCTTGCAATCAAGCCCATTTAAAGTTAGGAAACTGGGCAGCCCAGTGGCTCAGCGGTTTAGCGCCGCCTTTCCCCGGGGCGTGATCCTGGAGACCCAGGATCCAGTCCCCCGTCAGGCTCCCTGCTTGGAGCCTGCCTCTCCCTCTGCCTGTGTGTGTCTCTCTCTCTGTGTCTCTCATGAATAAATAAATACAATATTTTTTTTAAAAAAAATTCTAAATCTTTTAAAAAAAATAAAGTTAGGAAACCTTGACAAATATTGTTGTACTACTTCTCATTGTCCTTCACCTTCTTGATGATATCAACCATTGTGACATCCTTGCTAGGGGATTTGATCAGACCTGGAAAAAAAATCCAGTAACAAATATTTTCTTTCCAATTGGAGACCTTGTATTTCTGGGAAACAAATCAATCTTTCCAATAAAAAGCAAGCATTTACAATTTATGATTATAATAAGAAATATATATTTGGTCTTCCTTCTCATTCCCAGCACAGAGTTCCTAAAACCCTAAATCTGCTAAGTGTTGAGAGTAGTAAAGGTATCTTTTGTCATGTTAAGGAAGTGACCTTTGGTTTCCCCAGGTCACCCAAGAACCGGCAGGAAGTTGCAAGAGGAGGAGCTAACTTGAAGCTTAAGAGGGTTAGAACTTTCAGCCTGTACATTCCTATCTCCTGGGAGGGGAGAGGGACTGGAGGCCCCTATCAAAGTCTTAATCATGACTGTACAATGAAGCCTTCATAAAACCCCAAAAGGACTGAGTTAGGGAGTTTCTGGGTTGGTGAACAAGTGGATATTTGTGAAAAGTGCCATGGAAACTTCATACCCTATCCTCATATCTTGCCCTCTTCCTTCTGGCTGTTCCTGAGTTATGTCCTTTTATAATAAACTGGTAATTTAATGTGTAAAATGTTTCTTTTAGTTCTATGAGCTGCTCTAGTAAATAAAGTGAACCCAAGGAGGGAGTTACAAGGACCTCCAAGCTGTAGCCCGTTGGACAGAAGCACAGTAACAACCTGAGTTTGTGACTGGCACCTGAAGTGGGTGAGGCAGCAGTCTTGTAGGACTGAACTCTTAACCTGTGGAATCTAATGCAATCTTGTCAGTAGATAGTCTTAGATTTGAGTTGAATTGTAGGACCCCCCAACTGGTGTCCAGAGAATTGCTTGGTGGTATAGAGGAATTCCTACCTTCCTCTGACAAATGTGGGAACTGGTCTCAGAGCCTTAATATTATATATGAATAGATGAATGAATAAACACTAGAGAGCATTTATGCATAGTCACCATAATGAAAGTCAAAGTTACCAAACAGCAAACTTGTAGTCTTTTTAGTGGTGCATCAAACCAATGAATTCTCCAAAAAGTCATATATGAGCTGAAAGTCTAGGAAGAAATCTACCTGGCACCAATGTTCAGCTTCTTTAGTCCTCAGAGCCAAGAATAAAACTAAGAGATGTCTGTGGGTAATATGATAAGGTTCAAGACATGGGCAGAAAAGAAAATGAAGACATAGAAGAAAAAAATTGAAGGAGAGTGATTTAGAATTAGATAGGTCTGGTTTGAAACTCAGCTCCAGCATGTATTAGTTGCATGAGCTTGAGAAAGTTATTTCATTTCTAAGTCTTTTTTTTTTTTTTAAATCAGTAAAATAGGAATGTAGACTACTACAATAGGTGGCCACGGGAATCAATTAGCTGATGTATATGAAACAGTGGCATATTAGGCATATGCTCCTTGGTAGAGAATATTTTTGCATACACACTCATTTGGCAGCAAAGCATGATCAATCTGGAAGAAAGCACAGCTGGTAAGGAAAATATAGGCACAAAAAATATACTCTTCTGTTTAAAAGAAGCTTTTTTAGGTTTAGGTAGTACATATTGTAGCTCTTGGTGGAAGTAAGCAAACAGCTTGAGAAATTGAGTCATGATTCACTAAAAGTGACCTTTGTTCAATCACTTATACGGAAGCTAAACCTAATCTGTCTTACCCTGAAGCATGCTTTCAAGCATTAAAAATTCTTAAACATCAGTGAACATCAAGATTAACTTGAATGGATTACAAATAAAAATAAAACAGATTCCCATGACCAGATTTCATCTCAAGCCTACTAGATCAGAAAGGGTGGGGTCCAAGATTTAATCACTCCCTTGCAATATCTCACCTCACCCACTAGCTCTGAAAGAAAAGAAAGCAAAACCTTCCCCAGGCATGAGAACTGCTAAAGTTGGGGATCACAAAAGTCCAGCATATAAACTCAACCAGACCACACTAGATTTGATACCCTTGGTTACACAGGCTGCGGGTTTATCTACTTTGGCCAGATCCTTAGTAGGGAGCAATTCATATTCATAAAAGCACCCTGCTTCCTGTCTTTTCAGGTAATGCTACTTCTGTTTATACTTAACATAGCTACAGGGAAGGCCATCTGGTTTTTATTCCAGAGTGTGGGTTTGAAATACTCTTAAATTCTTGTGTGACTTGCATAAAGTCTAGAATTAAAAAAATTGCTTCTTCTATCTACTGGATGTTTGACTTTGGATAAATTGCTTAATGCTTGCAAGCTTCAATTTTCTGTTTCATAGAATGGGGATATTAATAGCAGTAACTTGATAGAATTGTGTTATAGTAGTAAATTTCTACATTAAATGACTGTTTTCTATTATAATCAAGATTCTGAAAGCTCAAATAGACAAAACTCAAGGAAACAGCATTTAGTCTTACCATGCTGATTAACAAAGCCTGATGCCATCTAGAAATGCTTAAACTATAAAACTAGCCAGTACAGAACCTGGCATAAAATGGATTCTTAGAGGTACTGGTTCTCTATCGAGGTTTCCCTAGCTCATGGCAGATTTTCATGTTCTGCCTTGCTTGCACTGTTATTTTTATCTCTTGAATTATTAAAAAAAAATTCCTGTTTGTCTTGACTTTCCAATTACCCTTCAAACTTTTCAAAGGAAGGGAATACATGTTACACTCATGGTGATATTCATAGTGCCTAGCATAGGACCTTGAAACCAAAAGTACTGAATAAAAGTGTTGATTGATGTGGGACAAAAATACCAAAAAGACTGATAGAGAGAAAGGATTTTGTGGTGAGCAGAATCAAGTGTGTCAGATATAGAGTAGTGCTTGTACTATGGAGGTTTATATCTTCCAACAGTTGAGTTGTGGCTTCTGCAAAGGCCTATCTTCATCTTTCAAACTTTATCTATTCATTTGATTTGACTACACATTTGAAAAGCATTTAAATAATGGAAATAATTTTTAAAAGATACATATTTAAAGCTAAAATAATGATAAAGAACTTTAAATTATTATAGCTAATATGATGAAATATAGCTAAATACAATAGATTGGAGTGGGAAGTAGACTGGCAATTATAGCTACACTCGCTATTCCCCCAGCAATGAGTGGCATGAAAGTACTATATGGAGTCGCTGAATCACATGTCTTTTTTTTTTTTTAAGGTTTTATTTATTTATTCATGAGACACACACACACACACACACACACACACACACACACACACACAGAGAGAGAGTCAGAAACACAGGCAGAGGGAGAAGCAGGCCCCATGCAGGGAGCCCGATGTGGGACTTGATCCCAGGACTCCAGGATCACACCCTGAGCCAAAGGCAGGTGCCAAACTGCTGAGCCACCCAGGGATCCCCTGAATCACATGTCTTATTTCAGAGGAGAAGAGCATAATTCAGATACAATTTGCCTATGATACTGGATTGTAAAGAGTAGACTCCAAAGAATTTCAATTCCTCAAATGTTCTTTCATTTCTAGCCAGATTACCAAAACAGAATAAAAAAAAATTGAAAAGTGAAAAAAAAGTCATGGCTTTGAAGGAAAAATAAGTTATTTATTCAGTTGCATTGGAGATACTGTTCTTGTCTCCATTTGAAGAAAAAAATCTCTTCCTTAAAGTGCCTTTGGGTCAATGTAAATCAGAGTGTGGGAGATCCTTCTAGGTCACAAACATTTAGGAAAGACCTAAGGAATGGAGCCAACAAAACCCTTCCTATAAATAGGGAAGATGGCTAAAGGCTGTCAGCATGGGGAGGAACAAAATGAACAGGACCTTTTGTATTACCAAGCAGGGCCCTTGGAATCACCAAGCAATAGAAACTGACAGGCCACATGGGATTTTCAGGCAAGGCTTTTTAGAGGGACTTATGCTTCATCACCTAGGATATCTGATTGTTGCTGTGGATTTTGATGAAGGCTTCTTCAAGGAAGGGTAAATAGAAGGACACATCAGTGGCAAAGATGACTGTTTTCCTTCTTGGTGCCATCTTCAAAAGGCACTACTGTTTCTGTAAATACTTTCATATTTGACCTTATAATAACCTGGCCCAAGAGAATTACATTGGGAAGATATTGCTATGGGAAATTGCTGAGGAAATTGTTGAAATTAAAGAGCTGACTAGGATTCTAGGATGTGTTGGCTCTTTATTCAGGTTTAAATTGTGCCTTATCCTTCTATCCCATAGGTACAAATCTTTCACCATGCAGTTTAGAAAATGTGTTCCCTTTCATAAAAAGATGAACCTGTGACTTCAAAAGAGGGCAGGCATTTGGGCAATTTTTCTAGTAGTAGTATGTGTGAATTCTATAGACAAAACTACCTGTGCTCTTGGGTCAGATTACAGACATTGGTGGTAGTTGGTAGCATTGTGGTGATGGTGGGGGCAGCCACCAGGAATGAAAGTATGAGGAGGCAGGGGAGTCTGCACCTTTAGCAGAATCCAGAAAGTGAGAGTAGGAGATGAAGTCCCAGTAGCATTTGGGGTAAGGAGCTGAGCCTGCTGGGGTTCAGCTCCCTAAACTCTCTCTTTCAGAGTCAGCCTGGCTGCAGGAAGAGCACAATCTTTGCTCCTCCATGCAGAAGAATGGACTAAATGACAAATCTACGATACTTCTATTGCTATAAATGAAACTGATATAATTTCACTGTAAAAAGGAGAGTCCCTAGTCAAGTATATTATAATCTATTATTATTAAATTCTTCATTTGTCTTCCTTTAAATTGAATATGTGTCAACAGACCTAAGTGCTTAGCATATGTGTGGAAGTCTTTCATGAATTTGCCTATTAGCTATCTAATTAGGATAATCTTTGTAATGGGGATATCACTAGAGGTCATCATCTCCTTAGATGACCTTACTACAGATTTTTTATCTGTGGCCCTCTGTTTCTACCTTTGGTATGACTCTTCTGTGGGAAGTAATGAAAATATTAGACAGTTTGTGTTGATTTCTGGGAAACAAGTGCTAGAGAAACTGAAAGCATTAGATAAGTATACAATAAATCTTGGTTGGTTCTATTTTTACTTTCTGATCTTCCTTGGTCCACAGATCCTTGGTCCTAACCCATTTCTGGCTGTATCACATAACTAAAGGCAGAGTGGCTGCAGTACTTAATACACTTCTGTTTCTGCTAGAGCTGCTCTAGAAAGCAGAGGATATCAAAGTAAAACTGCTCTCCAGCTCATAATTGTTGACTGTCTAGATTACAAAAAAAAAAAAAAAAAAATGTGATAGACTTTTTCTAGATATTCTAGTGGTGTTTAGAGTCCAGGACTGTGCCTCTTTATCAGTTAATAGCCTAACAGGCAAAGATAATCACCACAATGAATATAATAATTACAATAAAGTTCAAGTTGGAGGCATATTAATTAATAGATTTAAATATCCCCACTAGTTGTGTACCAGATCATGCACCAGTCCTTTAGATTCTCTAGACATCAGAGTCCTCATTCATTTCAATGTATCTCACGCTGTTGTCATAAAGTGAAATATTACGCATAAGGCCCCTGGACACAGAGGGGCACTAGGGATGGTGCAGTGGTATTAACATGAGGAGTCTGTGCATGGAGTTCTGGGATCTTTCCATGACCAGATGTGGAAGAACCATCTGTGCCATTACTTTTTATAGGAATGTGGCCTTAAACATGGCCTTGAGCATAAATACATATTGTGAAATGAGTAGATGGAAAGAACTTTGCAAATGAAAAAAAGTCAGTAAAAATGTGAACATGTGAGAGATATTGAAGTTGACCTTAGAAAACACTGCCAGATTTTTCATTTTTAGTGATACATAGATCTGCAATAACTCATGGTGAGTATTTAGAAATGAATCCTTATTCTTGGTTGAGAAGATAAATTTTGTACTGTAAAAAATATGAGTGAGTCATAAAATATCGCATGTGTAATCTAAAAACTCCAAGTTTGCAGCTAAGCTTCTTTTGTGATTTTTCCCCTACTTTGAATGTAACAATTGAGTTAAATCATTTCATGTCTACAGCTTGAAGTTGATGGCCCTACAAGAGATTAAAAGTGATTCATATGTGATCACCTCAGAAAACTGAGTACAAGGAGCTATTACATATAAGCATGGAAGATTTTTTTATGAGTTTAAGACAAAGTGAAGAGTTGGGAAAAAACTGAAAAGGAAGGCGAGGCCTGATGGGATATGCCAGGGACACCTGCAATCCTCATTCAAATCTTACACATTGGTACTTGGTTTAATAGGCTTCCACCTTGGAACCAAAAATAGCTTGAAGGCAGTTGCCCACCAGATATCTGCTTCATTTACATACTGGGTACACATACAACCACTGCTCAACAACCTGGGGTAACCTTTAGTTTTTGAGTTTGACCTGTAATTTCATAAGGTCTTATGATATCCTCTCAAGAAAGAAGAAATCTACATATTTTTTCCTTTGTCCCTGATGATTTCATTTTTAAAAAAGTTTATTAAGTTTTAAATTTTAATCCCAGTGTAGCTAACATTACAGTGTTAGTTTCAGATGAACAATATAGTGTAGAAACCTACATATTTTAATAGAGCTTAGTAGGATATAATTTTATATTAAAGTTTCTAAAACAAATAAATAAATGCAAAATTTTGCATTAAAGATGAACACAAATTTTGTTTTATTTTTATGCTTGGCTATAGATTAGAAATAACCATCTTGCTTACACCTTATTTTTCCTACCCTCCTGCCACCTCTGCTATCCCCTCCCTCTGATAGAAACAGAACACATAAATTTTTTGAATCAAATAGAATACAAATCAAATAGATTGGGGGTAAGAAAGGGAATAGAAGCAAATGTTTTGGGTCAGGAGCATGGAGTTGGGCAGTTTCTTGGATGATTGCTTCTATTCTTTCTATGATATAAGGAGCAAAGTCATCTGCTGAGAATGAGTGGGCAAGTGGTATAGGAAGAAACTTTGGGAAAGTGTTAAGAGTAGGAACTAGCCACATAGCTTGCCTGGGGCCCTGGGACTAGTTGGGTTTGAGGAGCATGAATTTCTAACAGAACATACCTTGTTTATGTGCAGTAGCACCTTCTGAGTGCTAGAGTGATTTTTCTCCAGGAGCAATGTCAATTCAGGAGCAGGGAAGGGAGATACAACTGAAACTGTGCCTAACAGTGTTAATGAGGTTAAAATTGTCACCAGCAAGATTCCCACTGGTTCCTGCTTCTTCTTCACAGGAATGTCAATTTTATCTTTTAAAGGTAAACAACAGGGAGAGCTCCAGTGGCCTAGATCAGTTTGAGATTGACCACAGCCTCACACCTGCACAGGTGGATTATGGAGAGCTCAAGGGTTAAATCTATCCTATTATAATGTTAAAATTTCTGCCCAAAGAGGAACACAAATGTCCTTGTTAATGCATAACATACGATGCATGTATAGGCATGTTTCCTAAGTATAGATACATGACTTTATACCTGCCTTAACATGTGATGACAAAACTCCCCTTTATGAATATTTATCCTAACCCTAAATGAAAGAAACCCACTTACCAGCCCTTGGGGAGTCATTGCTTTGGAAGTTATTACCATGATTCCTTATTTGCATCTAATAAAGCTTCCTTTGGTGACAGTTCCACTTGGCATAGCCTGTATCTATATCTCACCAAAGAGTGAATTCACATCAGTTCAGTTACACAACAGATGAGTTGATTCAAGATTTGTGTTTTCTTACATGGATCCAACAGAAGATGGGTGGTGGAATTGTGTCTTTTGTTAGGAGGGCTGCTGAAGTGAAAGACAAGTGTTCTAGGCCATGAGAAGAAAGGAATGAAGTTCTGAGAAGTTGAACTCAAGAGTCTGAATGTCCCAATAAAATGGAAGACCTTGTGAGGTAGGAATGAAAGTTATGGGATGAATTGCGCCCCCCCCACCAATTCCTTTGTTAAAATCCTAACCCCCAGTACATCGGAATGTGACTATATTTAAAGATAGGGTCTTTAAGGAGGTAATTAAAGTTAAATGAGGTCATGGGATGGGCTCTAATCTAATATGACTGGTGTCCTTTTCTTGTCCTTACAAGAAAAGAAGCTATGGCACAGACATACAGAAAGACCATGTGACGACAGAGAAAAAGTTAACTTTAAGTGTCAGCTTGCCTGGAATAAGTGATGCCCAGATAGCTGGTAAAACATGACTTCTGGGTGTTTCTGACAGAGTTTCTGATTAGTTTTCAACCTGTAAAGTGAATAAAGATCCCCCTCACCAAGGAGGGCAGCCATCATCCAATCCACTGAGGGCCTGAATAGAACAAGAATCTGGAGGAAGGGTAAATCTACTCTCTTTCTTTTTCAGCTAGGACATCCAACTCCTCCTGCCTTCGAACATTGGAGCTTTTGGGTCACAGTCCAGGTTCCCCAGCTTGCAGATAGCAAATAATGGGACTCCTTGGCTTCCATAATTACAGGAGCCAATTCATATAATAAATCTCCTGTTATATATTCTCTCTGGAGAACCCTGACTAAGCCAGCAGAGACAGGCCTCAGAAAAAAATCAAACCTGCCTCATCTTTATCTGGGACTCCTCAGCCTGTGAGGAAATAAATAAAGTCACTCTCTGTAGTACTTTGTTATGGCATCCCCAAGAAAGTAATAAAAAAATTCAGGGTTCTGGAAATATAAGAGGTGGAGGTCCCAAAACAGGATTTAACATATGAGTGTTGGAATAATTCCTGGTGATGACAAGAGTCCAGCGTGTAGCTATGAGATTGAGGGGGTTGAAGGGAAGAAGGTCACTAGCTACAAGGAAAGTGAAGCACACAATATAAAGGGAACTAACTTAAGACTAATTTCATGATGTAGTAAGAAACTGAAATTTAATATGTTGAAGGTAATTGGGGGATCAGTATACAAGTGCTTTATAAATGTCCCTTATAAAAAAAACGCTCATGAGATAATAAATGTGAAAGTGGCTTTTTATTTCAAACCATAAAATAAAATCTCTGAAGCTTGGTGTGCATGGATATAGACCTACTAAAAAATAAATGTTCTCTGAAGCATGATCTGATTTATCTGCCCTACAAAATGCTATTGTCCTTTGACTTTTCCTCCTCCATAAACGCAGTTTGATATGGCAATGAAATATGGCAATTATATGGGTGGAGAGTTCCCAGGCAAAGAGCCTGGCATACAACCTGGTGTGTTTGTTGAACTGGTAAGTGACTCTGCAAAGGGAGAGCTGTTCAATTCTTCCTCCTAGTGGTGTGCTTGCCAAATGCCTGGACCTCGTAAGATAAACAACCTTAGCAATAACAGGGTATTCCCCAACCCATGTAGGGGAAGCCTCCCACCTGGAACTTCCATAGTCCCCCATGTCACTGTTTTTCTCAAAGCAAGTAGGCTCAAGTCCTTCATATAAGCAATGCCAAGAAAAGTAACTCTGTTAGCCATGATCTCCAGTGATAGGGAAGAGATTCATTCAGCAGTGAGATGGCCTTTTCTGATTGTGCATCCTGGACATGTGCAGAGTAGGAGAGGCTGCATGGAACAGCTCTCTCTCATCCACATTTCTCTCCCTCTCCTACTTTATGGTTTCCCACCAGAACTTCCCATGATCTATCCTTTGTTTATTTTTTTGTTTATTGTCTATTCCCTCTTACTTTCTGCTGGATATACGCTTCATAAAGGCAAAGATTCTTTTTGATTTTATTTCCTGCTGTGTCTCTAGTACTATTCTAAGCCTGACACACAGCAAGACATTTAGTAGTAATGTGAGCCAAAACCCCAGTAAAATGTATCCTCTTTGCCCTAACTGTGCCCAAGAGTCCAGTTTTGACTCATTCACCAGGAGGTTGATTCAGGAGCTGGTTTTTTAATTTCTCTAGGGCCCAGGGAAGAGTTAAGGCAAGTGGCCTTTTTGAAGTTTTTAGAGGACTAATAGTTACTAGACTGTGCTTGCATTGAGGCCACAAGGCTACTGGAAGCTCTTTTCACTTATGTGGCAATATGTGTCCTACAGTTACCTGTGCACATGTCAGAGAAATAGGGAGAAAGTACACGTGTTGTGGGAGTGGACAGGTCACTTTACCTTGAATCTTGCTTTCCTCCAGGGAAAACTAATGATAATAATACTTACATCACAGCAATGTGCTGCAGATTCAATGAGGTATATGTAACATTGCCTGGTACGCTGCCAGTTGGCCCTAGTGCCACCCTAAACACTACTAAACCACAGCTAGCTTAACATTTAACATGGATCACAAGCTGAGGCAAAATATGCATGATGATCTCTCTGTGTCTCCCTCCTGTAATTTGGAGGTTCTCAGAATAGTAGTTCTTCATCCCCCACTCCCACTGCTACCCTCAGTACAGCATGTACTGTATTGAAGAATTTTTCTTCAGTTTGGGTTTGAAGAATTTTTCTCTGTTGCTTGGTAACTGGTGTCAGGGTTCCAGAAAAATTCTAGAATGTCCTATAGAACAAGCAGAGAATGAATCTTATTTTAGTAGAGACTTAGTATCATTTTGGCAGCTGTTTATTCTTTCTTTATTTATGTTTGTCTTCCTCTACCATATTGTGAGGACCATCAAATCCAGACGATGCCCCAGTTTCTAGAGCAGTGCCTCATGCTAGTAGGTATATACTAAATTGAATAAAAATAAAATGAGTAAATAATGAAGAATGGAGTTTCCAACTGTATATAGTTCCATAGTCCTAAATTTGTGTTCCATATTTGCCTTTAATGCTGGTAAGAGTAGAGATTGTAGCGTCATTTTAATGGGCTCATACACAACATTTTCTTTTGGAAGTGACACAGTGGTTTGTTCTCTCCAGTAATTACAGGAATCAATTGCCCTATGTTCAGTAATGGATTTCTGCCAAATGTTAGAAGAGCATGACAAGCTTAATAGTCAGAGCAGCAAACATATTGCATTTACTATGTGCACTGTTCTCACATGACCTGTTCTGATATTAGTGATCTCATTCAATGCCCAAAATAATGCTTTGAGGGAGGTACTATGATCATTTCTATGGCACAAATGAAGAAATTGAGGCACTAAAAATAGATACCTAGGGTCATGTATCTAGCAATTAGTGGAGCTGGGATTTGACCTCAAGTCATTAGGCTCCAGAGTCCAAGTGCTTAATTACTACTCTACAAAGCCTCTATACATCAGTGAATTCACAGCAAATATGAACAATGATAATAACTATATAGTGGGACAGTATTTTGATATATTAAATAATTTTGTTTTTCTTAGCATTTCCCGAACTTTATGATCCTTTCCCTCTTCAAATCTTAGCAATTTAATGTCCTCAGGGGGAACAGAACTCAGAAAACAAAAGGATTCATTGAAAGCTTTGGGCATAAGCAAAAGATTTGAAAG
This sequence comes from Vulpes lagopus, assembly GCF_018345385.1. Classification (NCBI taxonomy): domain Eukaryota; kingdom Metazoa; phylum Chordata; class Mammalia; order Carnivora; family Canidae; genus Vulpes; species Vulpes lagopus. The sequence continues at coordinate 158,439,194 of NC_054824.1, read as the reverse complement.
AATACCATTTTTTCTCAACCCCTGGGCCAGGTGGGCTTGTCTCCTTACTGGGGGAGAAAGAACTGGAAAGGGTGATTCTGGCCACCCTTCCCTTAAATTCTTTTGATGGGAGAGAGGGATGATGCACTCCAGGGATCTGCAGATCCGGGGTAGAGAGGACCTGAGCCTTCTGCCCATCCTTATAGACCTAGGGAAGTGCCAGGAAGCTGATAAGACCCCAGAGCTTTCTTGGTTTGCCATGAAGTGGGGACAATGGAATATAAAAGGCACAGTGCCTTAGGCAGCCTCATCTAATTTTCCACAGTTCGTGTTTAGAAAAAGGAACAGGCTTTCTCATGTGTCAGGGAGGCCTGAGTGGCTGAGACAGCTGAGTGTCATGGGGTCTTGAGGTGGGAGTGAACAGGGCCCATGGATGACCTAATGGTTGAATGACAGAACATCTGACAGACATGAGATAGTGTCAGAAGACGTCATTGTGTGATGTTGAACGAGGACCAGCTGCATCCACTTTCCTGTCCCCTTTCCTCCCCTCCCCTCCCTACTATCAGCCCCTGATAGCATGGTGCTACCCAAGCACTTTAGCCATCCTGCCTGCAGGGTGGAGTAGAGGCAACAACGACTGAGAAGGTTTCTCTTCCTGGGCAGAAAAGGGGCTTGCAACAAAAATTAAGTTATTATAGAAAAAGACAGTTGATCCTAGTTCTAGAAATGTTATACAGAGAAATCACAGGGCAGTACCTGAGGGTCTGTAGGTTGCACACTTTGGTACCAGATAACTTTTTTTTTTTTTCTTTATAAGAAAGACTGAGTACTCCACACTGCACAATAATTCCTCCCAGGGTTTTAACTTTATTTTCAAAACCAGGTCCAATGAGCTTTCTGAACAGCTGGTGTAGCTACAGAGAAACCAGCTTCCTTCAGAGAGCAGTGCTTTTGGTGGGGAGGAGGAAATCCCTTCATACTTGAACATTTACTAATTGCTTATTTATTGTATTCTGGGGTATGGCGTAAGTACAGAGAAGCCATCACCTCAGATGGCAGCTTTTAAAAGATTTTTTTTTTCCTCAACACCATGATTCCATTAATAACATGTTCCCAGTATTCCCAGGTAGGCCAAGGTGTCCTACAGAAAAACCTTGGGTTAGACCTACAGGGGGTCTGGCTGGTGTTAACAGAAGGGAGGGCAGAGGTGGTGCGGCTGGCCATGGAGAAAGCTGACTTGGCTGGTGTGGTACAGAGAAGCCAGCTTGTTTACATGCTTATTCCATGACTGCTTGCCCTAAGCAGAAAGTGCCTTTCAGGATCTATTTTTGGAGGTTTATTAAGTATGTCTGGTTCTCAATTCCAACCGTTTAATGAAGATCTAAATAAAATGTTAGGTTCTAACTTAAAAAAAAAAAAGACAGTTGATAAAGGAAAACTAAATGTCTTGCATATTAGAATTTGTGCTTGTGAATAATCTTCAATACAGTAGGTAACATTTAGTGCTAAATATATGCCAAGAATTCTGCCAAGTACTTCACATCAGTTCCTCAGGCTTTATCTCCTTGGAGTTGAAATAAAATAACAGAAATTTGGGACTAATCTTTATCATCTTGTTCTTCTTATCATTTATATCCAGTGTTCAAGACCTATGGTGTTGCGCCCAAGATTGCGAATCCGAGAAATCACCAAGGAGCCGACACCGATGCAAGCACACGAGAGGGTTATTTGCAAGCTGGAGCTTGGGTCCAAGTATACCCGACACAGCGGAGCAGGGACTTGGACCCTGAAGTGGGTTACAGCTGGGTTTTTTATGGGCTGGTCTAGGGGATTTTCAGAAGGGGTGGAGGAATTTCTCAAGTTCTGTTTACATTCTGATATGGGGCTTTCAAGGGCATTGAGCTTTGTTCTCATTCTAATATGGAATTTTCTACCACGGGGGCGTGGACTCTGTTGCCTTTTTGATATGGGATTCCCTGCCGAGGACATTCTGCAGGTTTTCCTGTAAAGTTCAGCTCTTATTTACAGGGTCCTAAGATGGCTGTACTTGTGCTAATGCTAAACTTGAGGTGGAATGGCCTTAAATTTTCTCAGCCTCCACAATGGCATCTACTTCCAAAATATACATTAACTCCATCCACTTTTTTTTTTTTTTTTTGGCCTGGCACCACCACAGTCAAAGTGACTTTCAGAGCTTCCAGGTATAAAGACCAGAAGGAAACAGGTAGATCACAGAAAGCTGAGAGAGCACTGCCCTATCAAACTTTGATAGTGATCAGAGAAGGACAATCATCATATGGTTTCACTCATATGAGAATATAAGAAATAGTGAAGGGGACCATAAAAGAAAGGAGGGAAACTGAGTGGGGAGAAATCAGAGAGGAAGACAAACCCTGAGACACTCCTAACTCTGGGAAACAAAGGGTTGTGGAAGGGGAGGACGGTGTGTGGTGACTAGGTAATTGGCACTAAGGAAAGCACTTGATGGGATGAGCACTGGGTGTTATACTATATGTTGGCAAATTGAATTTAAATAAAAAATGTTAAAAAACCTTTGATAGTGTCTTAAAAGGGGATACTGGGGAAAGATACACATTCTGGGAACTGGGGTTATCAAAGGGAAGTTTTAAGACAGGAAGAAAACAAGCAAAGTTTTGGTCAGAATTTGTGAACCTGGCAGGAGATGCTGGTCTTGGAATCTGGTCTTGAACAAATATTCAACTGAGTAAATTTAAGATCCAATTGGCTTTATTCAATAGTTCATGAATTGGACATCATCGCTTCTAGTAAATGGAGGGGACACTCAGAGGAGCTGTACAAAATGGAAGGATTTTGTAGGCAGAAATGGAGCGGGACAATGAGATTATTAGCAAACAAAAAGAAAGGATTGTTTCAGGCAAGGTTACCTTCACTTAAGGGAGGGAAGGCAAGAGGGCAGGGAAGGGGGATACCTTACCATGCAGATTACCTAACTAGTGCTGGTCAGAAAAATTCCAGACTGATTGATTTAAAATTCCACTCCGGGGAGAGGCTGAAATTGCTGTTAGGTATCCAATCTCTTGGAACACATGGGTCTGATGAAATGATGGTTTGTGCTGCACATCATGGTTTGGTATGGTCTGTCTTGATACAATTCACTACTGCTTCTTTCTTGGGCTTGTGCAACAACCCAACAGGTCTCCCTGCTTCTACACTTTTCTACCACTAATCCTTTCTTTACAGAGCAGCCAAAATGATCTTTTTTTGAAACCTCAAATTAGATATCATTTTCCTGCTAAAACTCTTTATTGGCTTCCCATGGGACTTGAACTAAACCCCCAAAATCTTGACACAGCCTGCACCCTTGTCAACATATCAGTATCATCCTGTGCAACAATCCCTCAGATTCAACCCCATCCCCCACTTTGTTCCATTGACCCTGGCTGTCTTTAATGACAACTCCTTACTGCCCCTGTGCCTTCACACATGATGTCCCCTCTGCATGAATGACCTCAACCCTTCCACTGCTACATTCCTATATAACCCCACATCTCAGCAGAAAGAAGCCTCCCAGATCTCCACTTTATATTAGGTCTTTTTACAACATGGTCCCAGAGCCTATTATATTTCCTTTCATAGCATATATAACAATTTATAATTGCACACTAATTGATACATTTATATGTTTAATATTGCCTTGACAGTAAACTCCAAGAGCTTGCTACCATATCCCTAGCACTGCTTGGCAGACAGATAGCACTTGATAAGTATTAATGATGAAGGATAATTGATAGAAAGACAGGCAGGAACAAGAGGCCCCCACTCTAAAAAGAAACTACCTTTAAAAGAATTTTACTCCACCCTGGAAGGAGTCCTCTACCCTTTCCCACATGAAAACAAAACAACAACAAAAAAAACCCACAAAAAAACCAACTGATTGGATGACAGCCACATGGAGGGTTAATCAGATTAAAACAGCCAGCCAAAAAACCCATAAAAACCTCTAAACTTAGAAATTCTGGTGGCAGGTCCCCTCCATCTTCACTTTAATTTGTTCAATAAACTTTGCTTTGTGGCCCACCACTGTTCATCTGGTCTACCTCTTCACTCTTTGAAGCAGCATGACCAAGAACCTTGGCACAAAAAGAAACCCTGTAACATTAACTTAATGACAAATGAAAGAATTGCAGGGACTATATTTGGACTTGGCTTTGGAAAAGAAGCTGGGTGTCTTTCCGATGCCTCAGGCTCACACTTCTGCATATATCTAAAGCTAGCTCAGTCTGTGACCAGGTCTTGATTAAAGTAGGTACTAAACCTGATTTCTGAAAATTTTAAATAGAGATATATTTTTCCTACAACAAATAAAGTTGTTGTGAAGGTAATGGATGTATGGAGGTTTGTAATAATCAGGATCTTTTTGTGGTATATTTTTTTTTATTGGAGTTCAATTTGCCAACATATAGTATAACATCAGTGCTCATCCTGTCAAGTGCCCCCCTCAGTGCCCGTCAGCCAGTTACCCCATCCCCCTGCCCACCTCCCCTTCTACTTACTACCCCTTGTTTGTTTACCAGAGTTAGGAGTCTCGTGTTTTGTCACCATCTCTGATTTTTCCCACTCATTTTCTTTTCTTTCCCCTATAATCCCTTTCACTATTTTTTATATTCCCTGTATGAGTGAAACCATATAATGATTGTCCTTCTCTCATTGACTTACCTCACTCAGCATAGTACCCTCCAGTTCCATCCACGTCGAAGCAAATGATGGGTGTTCGTCATTTCTAATGGCTGATCTTTTCATGAATGTAAGCTACTGTAACCAAAACGTGATGCCCTCATGTTATGAGCCTAAAAAGACTAGAAGTAGCAGAACTTAATCAACAGTTGGATAGGTGAGAGTCAGAAAATTTGGATTTGACTCCTTGAACTTCACTTACTAGTTATGTGTCCTTGGGAAAATTACTGTCTCTGTGCCTTGGTTTCTTTATAAGAAAGGAATGAAAAATCCCTCACCTTCAGAGGGTTGTTATATAGATGAAATAATATGACACATACAAAATACTTGGCTCTTAGGAAGTGTTAAAAAATTCAAATTCAACCAGTAAATTTGAAGATCTAGTTGGCTTTCTTAAGCAATTCATGAATTAAGTAGCTTGCCATCCAGCAGGCAGAGATGCTCCAAGGAACCATATAAAATAAGTTTTTTATAGGAAAGAAAGAGGGTGGGACAAGGAAGTTATTAGCAAAGGAAAAGAAAGGATTATTGAATTATTACATCTTTTTGCAGGGAAGGGAAAGTCAGGTTTCTTGTTTTTTTTGTTTTTGTTTTTTTTGTTTTTTTTTAATTGGAGAACGGTTGACACAGAATATTACATTAGTTTCAGGTGTACAACATAGTGTTTCAACAAGCCTATGCAATATATAATGTCTGTTACTCTTGCCACAAGTGTACTACCTGTCACCATACAACCCTATTACAATCACATAGCTATATCCCCTATGCTGTACCTTTCATCCCTGTGATTTATTTATTCCATAACTGGAAGACTGTACCTCCTACTCTCACTCATTTTGCCCATCCTCCACCCACTCCCCTCTGGCAACCACAAGTTCTCTGTATTTATGTGTCTGTTTCTGCTTTGTTTGTTCATTATTTGTTTTTTAGATTCCACATATAAATGAAATCATATGGTATTTGTCTTTTTCTGTCTGACTTGTTTCACTTGGCGTTATATCCTCTAGGCCCATCCATGTTGTAGCAAATGGCAATATATCATTCTTTTTACAACTGAGTAATATTCCATTCTATATATGTATATACTACATCTTATATCAATTCATCTGTCAATGGACACTGGGGTTGCTTCTATAGCTTGGCCACTGTAAATAATGCTGTAAACATAGGGAAGCACATATCTTTTTGAATTAGTGGTGTTTTTTTTTTTGTTGTTTGTTTTCTTCAGATAAATATTCAGAAGTAGAATTACTAGATAAGATGGTATTTCTATCTTTAACTTTCTGAGGAACTTCCTTTTTTTTTTTTAATTTTTATTTATTTATGATAGTCACAGAGAGAGAGAGAGAGAGGCAGAGACACAGGCAGAGGGAGAAGCAGGCTCCATGCACCGGGAGCCCGACGTGGGATTCGATCCCGGGTCTCCAGGATCGCGCCCTGGGCCAAAGGCAGGCGCCAAACCGCTGCGCCACCCAGGGATCCCTTTCTGAGGAACTTCCATACTATTTTCCACAGTATGACTGCAGCAGATTGCATTCCCACCAGCAGTGCATGACAGTTCCTTTTTTTCCCATTAGCAACACTTGCTATTTCTTGTCTTTTTGATGTAAGCCATTCTGACAGGTGTAAGGTAATATATCATTGTGGTTTTGACAGACTTTTTTATCATGCAGATTACTTCACTAGCACTCATCTAGAAATTTCATATAGACTGTAAAAAGATCACATTCCTTTCGTTGCTTGTTTCTTTTGCTGTGCAAAAGCTTTTTGGGTTGATGAAGTTCCAATAGTTCATTATTGCTTTTGTTTCCCTTGCCTTTATAGATGTATCTGGCAAGAAGTTGCTGTGGCTGAGTTAACAAAGGTGATCTTTCAACCATTTTTGAGTTTATCTTTGTTTATGGTGTAAGAGAATGGTTCAGTTTCATTCTTCTGCTTGTAGCTGTCCAATTTTCCCAGCACCATTTATTGAAGAGACTTTTTTCCAGTGGATATTCTTTCCTGCTTTGTCGGAGATGAATTGACCATAGAGCTGAGGGTCCATTTCTGGGCTCTCTATTCTGTTGTATTGATCTATGTATCTGCTTTTGTACCAGTACCACACTATCTTGACGATCACATCTTTGTAATACAACTTGAAGTCAGGTTTTGTGATGCCACCAACTTTGGTTTTCTTTTCCAGCATTCCTCTGGGTATTCAGGGTCTTTTCTGGTTCCATACAAATCTTAGGATTATGTTTTCCAACTCAGTGAAGAAAGTCCATGGTATTTTGATAGGGATTGCTTTGAATTTGTAAATTGCCCTGGGTAGCATAGACATTTTCACAATATTTATTCTTCCAATCCATGAGCATGGAATGTTTCCCATCTCTTTGTGTCTTCGCAAAGTGCTCTATAGTTATTAGAGTACAGATATTTACCTCTTTGGTTAGGTTTATTCCTAGGTGTTTTATGATTTTTGGTCCAAACGTAAATGGGATCAATTCCTTAATTTATCTTTTTTTCAGTTTCATTGTTCTGTGCATTGATTTTGTGTCCTGCCACATTGCTGAATTGTTAACAGACATTTCTCCAAAGAATACCTACACATGGCCAGCAAGCTCATGAAAAAATGCTCCACATCACTTGTCATCAGGGAAATACACATCAAAATCACCATGAGATACCACTTCACACTGGTGATAATGGCTAAAATTAACAAGACAGGAAACAACAAATGTTGGCAACGATGTGGATAAAGAGGAGCCTTCTTGCACTGTTGGTGGGAATGCAAGCTGGCACAGCCACTCTGGGAAACAGTGTGGAGGCTCCTCAAGAAGTTAAAAATAGAGCTACCCTATGACCCAGCAATTGCACTACTAGGTATTTACCCCAAAGATACAGATGTAGTGAAATGATGGGACACCTGCACTCCAGTGTTCATAGTAGCAATGTCCACAATAGCCAAACTGTGGAAGGAGCAGAGATGTCCTTTGACAGATGAATGGATAAAGAAGATCATATATAGATATAGATATAGATATAGATATAGATATAGATATAGATAGATATACATATCAGTAATATATAATATTTCTCAGCCATCAGAGAAGATGAATACCTACCATATACATTGATGTGGATGGAATTGGAGGGTATTATGCCAAGTGAAATAAGTCAATTGGAGAAAGACAATTATCATATGGTTTTGCTCATATATAGAATAAAAGAAACAGTTAAAGGGACTGTAAGTGAAGGAGGGGAAACTGAGTGGGAAACTGAGTGGGAAAAAAATGATAGAGGAAGACAAAGCACAAGAGATTCCTAACTCTGGGAAACAAACAATCAGTTGGAGAAGGAGAAGTGGATGGGGGAATAGGGTAATTGAGTGACAGGCATTAAGAAGGGAATGTGGTGAGATGAGCATTGGGTGTTATACTATATGTTGGCAAATTGAATTTAAATTAAAAAAAAAAAAGATCACATTCCTGAAATGAGTTGAAACTGTGGTTTTTGGTTTGCTGTCCTGGGGGCAACTTACTCCATTTGGGGGCTTGTTGTTCCTTTTTTTTTTACAGAAGAGCCCCATGAAAGTTTACTGTGATCATTTTAGGCACAGAAGCATACTCTGGGGAGGAAGTATGGGAAACAAATGGAAACTGCAGAGCCAAGCAAGTGTCTGTTACTTTGTATTGTGGCTTAACAAATTAAAAAACTACAAGGAACTTTTAGAAGTTGATGTTTTTATTATCAGAAAATAGTGTTTTTTAAAACTATTCTATTTAGTAAGGACTTAAGTGTTTGAGATACCTGTAATATCCTCTGAATGCAAGATTGTGCTTATTTTAAACTTTTCTGAACTTTTTTAGAAAATATTTCATTGCTGGAATTAGTTTATGTTTCTTTTTAGTAAACACATCTGTAAAGTGATGGACATTTTATAAGCAAGGAATGACCTAAAATACTCCCAGATTTCAATACATTATACAATGACTTCTGCAAATAATATTGCATGTATATTAGGCCTCATTGCCATATAGACTCTGTATCTTCTAAAAGAACATTGTGAAGCAGTCTTTCCTAGCTTATTTATTGTGATGTGCATCATGTTTGTTAACCACAGTTGGTCCAGATAACTCCTATTACTAGGGTTTTTCTTCCATTTGTCCACTCTATTTTTTGCTACTCTTGGCTACAATGATAACCCCTTAATGGAACACTTTTCTCTGTAGCTGACAGTTGGTGAAGGAATCTATTCTCGAACATATTCATATCTGTAGGTGGTGAAAGAGAGAATAAAAGGGAGGAAGGCATGAACTGAAATCAAGTTGTAAAGAAATAAGACTCCTGAATATCAGGAATTAAATTCCCTGACATTAAAAAAAAAAAAAAAAAAAAATTCCCTGACATTGTAGGATAGCTGAGTGCTTCTATCCTCAAAAACATATTTCTAAGAGGTAGTCCAATTCCAAACAATATATAATTATAAAATTGTGGTTCCCATGTTCTTTGACAAAGGACCTCTAGAAAGAATATTTCTTACCATTCTCCTCCTATAGCTACAAAAGCTATAGTTTTGTAGTTGTAGATTTATTTTTCTATGTCATGGTGAGGTGGAGGGAGAAGAGGGCCAGAGAGGTTTTCTTAAAAAGGAATCAGCAGAGTCTAGTGAAGCCAAAGGACTAGAAAAAAACTGCTGAATCCTACTGCAGCTCTGCAGCTGAGCATTGGGCAGCTGAAGGAAGCTAGCTGAACTTTTTGAGGGTGTACTTTGTGCATTTTACCCTAGTCTCACTGGGTTGGGAGAATAAAGAGGGATATCGCTTTTTGTAGTAAGTTTAATATTGTATTTTGAAATATTCAAAGTGCAAGGAAAATGTAAAGGTCCACTTCTCTTTCCCAGGTCAGGTTAGATAGAAGCCCACATGACCTCAACTGTGGTACGCTGTGTCAGTGAGGCTCATCTTCCTTACTACAACCACCCGCCTCCCATCTCCTGCATATTGCCACCAAACCAATGTTTTCCCTGATAGTTTGATTAAATCATGCCACTGCTCCATATCACTACTTCATCTTCAACATAACGAGCTTAAATGCCTCTGCATAACATTTTTAAATTCCTAAAATATTTATCTAGTTCCTATTATGGACCAAGCATTGCACAAAGTGCTGGGGATTTGATGACAAAAGGACACAACGCCTATCAAGCTTGTAGACTAATGATAAGAGAGCAGATGATTTCTGTCTCAGTCTGTTCAGGTTGCTATAACAAAGTAGCACAAACTGGGTGGCTTAAAGGCAACAGACATTTATTTCTCACAGTTTCAGATTTTTGAGGTCTGGCGTCAGGATGCCAGGACGGTCATGAGCTACCTCTTCCAGGTAGCAGACTTTGTATTGTGTCTTTACGTGGCTGCAGGGGCTGGGGAATTCTGTGGAGTCTTCTGTAAGGGCTCAACTCTCATGACCTTCAAAGGCTCCACCTCCTAATACCCTCACACTAGAAGTTAGGATTTAATATATGGGGGTTAGGATTTAATTTATGAATTTCACTAACATACATACCATAGCAATTTCTTTATTTCCTTTTTAGTGACACTGATTTATTTTTAAAAAATCATTTATCTGGGGCTCCTGGGTGGCTTAGTTGGTTAAGTGTCTGTCTTTGGTTCAGGTCATGATCCAATATTCCTGGGATCCAGCCCCAAGTAGAACTCCCTGCTCAGCAGGGGAGTCTGCTTGTTCCTCCCCCTCTTCCTCTCTCCTAGCTCATGCTTTCTCTCTCTCTCTTTCAAATAAGTAAATAAAATCTTAAAAAAATTTCATCTGATAAAAATATTTTTGAGTGCCTGTTAACCAATAGGCACAGATTTGGAGCAACAGAGGTGGGTAAAGTTAAATGTTCACCCTCATAGTGCTCTCCTTCTGGCTTATATTACTCATAAAAATAATACATGCTCAGAACTATAGAAAGTAAAATGCAAAAATAAACTTTCTTACCATATACCCTTTATTTCTACTCCCCAGAGATCATCACCATTAGTGCCTTTTTGTATCTTTCCTAAATGTGTTATGTTTATGACAATATGTTTGATTATTTTATTTTTAAGCAAATGGTTTAAACTCTAACTCTACATAATGTGTTTAATTGGGTCATACTTAACATCATTGTGATGGGTATGTGTCTTACAATCAATATCATCTTACAGTTCTGTTTGGTAGAATATTTTCTTCTTTTGTTTTGGCACATAAAATGAGGGCTAGCCTTAGGATTGCACCAATAAATATTGATTATGACTTGATTACTAGACTAGAATACAATCCTGTACCAGTCAGGATTGCATTAGACCAGTCTAATTATAATAGATTGCAAGTAACAGAGATTAAAAACGATAGCTAAAAAAGGAATGCAAATTTTCCTTATCTAATAAGAAGTTCGGGAGTTGAGAATGCAGAGTTAATGCATGGCTTTAATGATCTACCAGGGCTCAGGCTCCTTTTGTCTTTTTGCTTTTCATGGCAGTCACACTTGGTGGCTCTTTTCTTTCCAATAGAGTGACCACATTCCAGGAAGGCAGAAAGGTCATCTGCCTCTAACCATTCAATATACAACAGTGAAGAGGGAACAGGTAAATGTAATAAGAAACTATCAGTCAAAAAAAAGGAAGGATGGGAAACGTGGTGGTCATTTGTACATAGCTATCATTAAATTTGGCCTGGTGGATATGATGAGGACTCCGGGCCCTAGCACAGGTAAGTTCATTGGTTAGACAATCCCTAACAAATGCAAACTCCCAATTCAATTCTGCTTTCTGGGAGAATTGCCCTTGCCCATTGTCCTCTGTGAACCTGGATCTTTCCACTCCAAGGCAAGAATTATGATGGATGTACTTCTAGGAGTTTGTCCAGCTTTGAAGTCCACTTATTTTCATGAGAGTTTGAGTGCACTGAGATCATTGTAGCACTAAAAAGCTTTTACAGGCCAGGCTTGGGCCTCCTTTAACCAATTTCTTCTATCTAAATTTTCAGGCCTACTGTCTGTTTGCTTCTAGTCATTTCCACACATAAGAAAACAATAGCCAAAGATCTTATGAAGACAATGTATCTTACATGTGAAAATTCTGATCTTTTTCCTACAAGTTTCCATTCTATCTTTTTAGATGGCTCCTACTGTGAGGAAATTTTAGAAAAGGGCAAATTCTATCTGCAACAGAAGCTTTCTGCTTATATATAATAGTAGCACTGATTTTATCTCCTAAGCCTCTGTTTGTAATGCCTTCCATTTGAAGTACAGTAGCAGTCAGCTTTCTTAACTCTGCAAGGCTATAAACTGTGAGATGGTAGCAGATAATGTTTTCCCTGAATGATGCAACATTATTCCCAATCCTCCATGCTCTTCTTACAGTCTTACAATCTTACGTACATTTCCCTGAATGATGCAACATTATTCCAATCCTCCATGCTCTTCTTACAATCTAACAAAACGCCCCTCCTACTGAATGATAGGTTCTAAGTTCCTTCCCCAAGCATCTGGGTTGCTTATGGTTACAGCAAAAGTAGCATTTTGTGACTTCCAAGATAAGACATAAAAGAGTGGTATAGCTTCCTCCTATTATCTCAGGAGTCTCATTTCTGGAGCTGTGAAAAACCTCAGGTGACACTGAGAATCCATGGGTAGCTGTCTGGACAACAGATCCAGCTGAGGTTCTAGCAACAGCCTGCATCAACCTCCATTCATATGAATGCTTGGGAGTATTCAATCAAATGAAATAAAAATAAAAATAAAAATGGTCATTTTCAGATAATACTGAAAATAGACATAGAGGTGTGGCATGTCCAGTGATAAACACTAGTCTAGAAGATGATTAAATAAAATTGTTTTAATTATGGATTGATAAACTAAACACATAAATCATTGTGATCTGCGAGAACCGCTGAAGAGCTAACGTTGCAGGACTATTATCTACTCTGAAAAACACTGAAGTGTTTTTTTGTTTGTTTGTTTGTTTTGCCCATAGAAAGAATTTTATTAAAATGACAAGTAACTGCATGCCTGGGTGGCTCAGCGCCTGGGTGGTTGTCTTCGGCTCAGGGCGTGATCCCAGGGTCTGGGATCGAGTCCTGCATCAGGCTCCTTGTGGGTAGACTGCTTCTCCCTCTGCCTATCTTTCTCTCTCTTTCTCCCTCTCTCTCTCTCTGTGTGTCTCTCAAGAATAAGTAAATAAAATCTTTAAAACAATAAGTAATTTTTTAAAAGTTTGAGAATTCTCACTTTGTATACTTGTTGAAAGACAGTGATGATTTATTAAAGGGAATGTAATATTCAAAATGGTAAATGGATATTTTGAAACACATAAGACTTTAAGGAAATACCAAAATGTGTATACTGAGGGTATAACACAAAGATAGGGAAATATGAAAATTGTACATAAAAAAGTTTGTTATGAAGACCCTATGTCTCAAGTAATATATTGCTTGATTTGTAAGAAGTTATTATATGTGAACATTTGCTCATACATCGAAATTACACAGGAGATGCTGAGTTAGTCAACATAATTAGGGTATACTTTGGGAATATACAAACTTGGAAATCCAATGGTTTATTTAAAAGTATATTTTTCACATAATGTGGGTTAGATGCCTTGTCTGGGAAGTTGTCCTCCTAATAGTGACTTAAGGATCCAAGGACCTTTCATATTGCCATTATCTTTATCAAGTGACTTTTGATGTAGAAAAGGAAAAGCAAGCATATGTAATGGTTTAACCACCTAGACACAGAAGTGAGTGACAGTCATCACTGTCGTTAGTATTTGTTTTTTTTTTAATTAATTTTTTATTGGTGTTCAATTTACCAACATACAGAATAACACCCAGTGCTCATCCCATCAAGTGTCCCCCTCAGTGCCCGTCACCCATTCACCCCCACCCCCCGCCCTCCTCCCCCTCCACCACCCCTAGTCATTAGTATTTGACTGGCACTTGATAACCTAACTACAAAGGGGACTGGGAAATCTCCTTTTTACTATGTACCAGAAAGGGTAAAGGAATTGTTACGGATCAAGTCACTGCTACAAATTCTATTATTAAACTGATTATACCAATAAAATCCAAACTTTGGAGATCCCTAGGTGGTTCAGCGGTTTAGTGCCTGCCTTCAGTCCAGGGCTGATTCTGGAGTCCTGGGATCAAGTCCCACGTCGGGCTCCTTGCATGGAGCCTGGTTCTCCCTCTGCCTGTGTCTCTACCTCTCTCTCTCTGTGTCTCTCATGAATAAATAAATAAAATCTTTTTAAAAAATTAAAATAAAATCCAAGATTTTATAGAATTGTCCATTTTCAACACGATACAAAAAAACTGGATCAGATCCACTCTTGTCAGTGCAATGCAAGAATTGTGCCATTGTATATTGGACCAGACTATGGGAATCTGTGCCTAAGGAGCAGCTGTGTTACCCAGAGGTCACAGAATTGGAGCTGGGGGCAATAACTGGATGAGACTTTTGTCTTCCTCATGGAAGGGGTTTGTTCTGGGTGGAATGGAAGACATGTTCTTTATTCTCCTCCAGAAAGGAGCCCTTAAACTCATTTATTTGAAGATACAATTGATGAGTAGTATTTCATTACAATAATCCTTAAGGTACAGCACTGACATTTTAACAGAGACGTTAAAGATTTGAAAGTATAATTTCAGGCTGTGGGAATTGGGTGTTTGGAGTGTGCCTTTGTTAATTAGAGTGAAAACTAAGTCACTGCAATAAAGAGATTTGTAAATGCAAAGACTAAAATAGATAGTTGCTAATTCTGTGTAATGTAAAAGTCCAGGATGGGAAGGTCTACTCTGAATAGCCATCCAGGTACCCAGGCTGGCGGGGACCTCTGCCATACTCCAAAGAACATATAACTGTCTGCAAGGTTGAGGGTGAGTTCCACCACCGCATTCAGCCAGCAGGAAGGGATAGAGTAGATGACTAGGGGACAGGATTTCCTCTTAAGCAAGTGATGCAAAAGCTGTACAGTTTCTTTCTGTTCACCTTCCATTGGTGAGAACTTAGGCCACCTCTGGTCTCAAAGGGACCTGTCTCTGGCTGAGAAACCATGTGCCTAAGTGGGGGCATTCTCCACCATAGAGTGCTTTCCTTTGCTTTGAAATAATTTCCCAAGATCTTCCTCACATACTTCACCACCCTATAACTCTATATTCAGAAGTTATGCTTTGTTTCCTGTCTTTGAAAAAGAAAGAAGGTATCTCAGTTGCCATGATAGGTACAGCTTGAATAGGGAAACAATTCCCTGCAGTGTGTCCACAACCATAGAAAGTAGCTTGTCTGGGCTTTGAGACCTCACTTGCAGACTGACACCATTCACCAAATACATTCACTGGTTGATCTGCAGGCCTCATAAGGACACACTGAGGCCATGATTATAGCTGCTTGCAGCCTAGGCTAAGTTCACCTAAGGTCGCATAGCAGGAGGGAGATTTGGGAGAGATTCCTCCTAGGCCATGCCATCACAGATAGGGTGGGAGTCATGGACATGGTAGCAGAGGCCAAAAGCGTCACTGTGTGCAGATTATAATTCAGAGAGGGTAGTAGTCTTGGTCAGGATATCAGGTCAGTGTTTCCAGTGCTCAGGGAGGGTAGGGCTATTTTCTATCACTCTTTAAAAAAAAATAAACTGAGGTAAAATTCACACAACCTAAAGTTATTTAAAATTGTACAATTCAGTGGCATTTAGGACATTCATAATTTTTCATAATTTTGTGTAACCATCTGTCTAGTTCTAGAAAATGTTCATCACTCCAAAAGGAAAGCCTATGTCCATTAAGCCATTACTCCCTATTTCTCCCCGCTCCCTGCCCCTGGACACCATGAATCTGTATTGTCTCTGTGGATTTATCTGTTCCAATATTTCATATAATTGGAATTGTACAATATGTGGTCTTTGTGTCTGGCTTCTTTCACTTAGTATAATATTTTTAAGATTCATCCATGTTATAACATGTATCAATACTCCATTTTTTAAATGGCTGGATAATATTCCATTGTGTGGATAAACCATATTTTGTTTGTTCATTTACCTGTTGATGGGCATTTGGTTTGTTTCCCCCTTTTTTCTTTTACTTTTATAGACACACTGTTATGAAATTTTTTTCCCCTAAGAATCCCAGTGTTCAATTACCATTGACTTGTTAACTAACATACCGGCTACTTTTGCATTTTAGGCCCAGGAACAATATGTCACATCTGCTAGAGGAGGAGGCCAGAGAGCCTGCAGCCATGTTCTGGGAGAAGCCAGCTCTGTGGAATCCTGCAGAGCTCTGTGTGAATCCTGCACTGGCTGGCACTATTTCTCTGACCCTAGTCAAATCTTAGATACTTTCTTCATCTGCAAGCTTGAGATAATAAAGTTTGCCTTAAATTGTTATTGCAAGGATTGCAGGAGTTAAAATTTATATGAATTAACTTGTCTGTGGACTAGTACACTTTGCATTTGTCAGTTCCACTTCAAATGTGTAAGGCTTTGAATATGTTTTATTTTTTAAAATGTTATTTAAATTCAACTAGTCACCTACAATGTATTATTGGTTTCAGAGGTAAAGGCCAGTGATTCATCGGTCTTATATAATACCCAGTGCTCACTACATCATGTGCCCTCTTTAATACCCATCAGCCTGTCCCCCCACCCCACTCCCCTCTAGCAACCCTCAGTTTGTCTCCTATGATTAAGAGTCTTACGGTTTGTCTCCCTCTCTGATTTTGTCTTGTTTAATTTCTTCCTCTCTTGACTATATTTCAGAGAAGACTGGCTGCCAAGACAGAAGATGAGTTGGGATTAGCTGACATGCCTTCTTGACTCCAGGTGGCAGGTGTAGGCCCTAGGACCTAGCTCAGGGGCATCAGACCAAAGGGAATTGCTGCTGTCAAGTGAGCTAAAGCTTCCTTGTCATTTCAAGATGGCACTGGGTACTCACAAATTCCTATTACTTTGGCAGAACTCTCTCCTCAGGCCTAAGTGTTGTCTCATTGCTTTATTCTACACTCACTCTTTCATTGAGCCAGACACTATACCATGTACACAGAAATGAGTAAAAACAGATTTCTTTTCTCAAGGGACTCTTATCTAGTGGACAAAACATTTGAATGCAGCAGTAAAAATCTGCTGTAATATTGTGCCTCTGTCTAGATGCACAAAAGGACACTTCATCTAGTCTTAGGAAGCCAAGGTAGGAAGAGGTGAAGAATTAGCTGAATCCTCAAATGAAGTGGGAATTAGTGAAATAAAACCATGATTCAGATGAAGCAGGCTGAAATCACTTGATTTTTCTGAGCCTTCATTTTTACATCTGTAAAGTCACGGTAATATGAGAGTTGTAATAATAAGTAAAATATAAAAATACTATGCTTAAAATTCCTGGGGGCAGTACTTGAAATCAGTAGGCTTGTGATAAATGGAAGCTCTTGATGCTGTTATTATAGGAGGAAAGAGGAAGAAGAAGATTATAAGGGCAGGGACAATAATAAAATTAGTAATGTTTATGAATGATTAACTACTAGTGCACCGAAGTGGTCTATACTTATTATCTCAGGGTAAGTTAATGTCCTCAAACTTTAAGAGCTAGGTACAATAATTGTCCCCATTTTATAGAGGAGGAAGCTGAGACACAAAGGTGTCACCCACACAACTAGCAAGTGGTGGAGTCCAGGTTGCCTGATTCTAAAGTCTTCGCTCCTGATCACCGTGTTGGGACAACATGGAAGTGGTTGGAAGTGGTTCCTTATGACAGCAGCATACCTAAGCAGAGGAGGTTGGGACCTAATAAGGTTTGAGAAGTAAGCAGGGCTGGGAGAGGGAAGGTTTGCCAAGTTTAGGAGTTAGAATTTTATGCTGAGAACAACAGGGACTCACTGAAAACTTATTAGGAAAATGAGGTGTGTGGGTTTTCCCTGGCAAATCCTATAAGCAGAACAAGATTTCTAGTGATGAACCCCAAATCAATTAGATGCCAACTGAGGGCTTACAATATGGAGATGACTTCTGCTGTAGTAGGTCATCCAGCTGTTGATTCTCTTAGTGTCCACAGCCTGAAGAGGGGTTGGGGTGGTGGTAGGGGTGGACTGAAGAGAACATCTTTCCCAGATGAGAGACTTCCAGGAATAACCTATAAACTCAGAAATCCAAATTAGGGGTAATAGAGACATGGCCTTTACTGACCAATGATTTATATTTATACACAATATTTTATAAGGTGGCCATATATAATTAAAGCTTCATAATAATCCTGAGTTTGCTTAGAGAATATTAACCTATTTCACAGAAAGAGAATCTGAAATGAATTACTTACAGCATGGAGTTAGTAAGCAGAGAAGACAAGACTCAACCCCATGTCTCCTCAATTCAAGTGTAGGTTCTACTATTTTTCCAAGAGAAAGACATTGTGGTAGTGGTTCTCATTGATTGCTGAAAGGTTTTAGGACCACCATGATACTTCTTTGCCAAAAAATCTGTTCTTTACCAAATGTGCCTTCCTATCTACCCAATGACTATTGCAAGGTGTCACTGTCTCAAGACCTGGGTAGCTCAGTGGTTTAGCACCTGCCTTCCCCCCAGGGCATGATCCTGGAGTCCCCAGATCAAGTCCCACATCAGGCTTCCTGCATGGAACCTGCTTCTCCCTCTGCCTATGTCTCTGCCTCTCTCTGTGTCTTTCATGAATAAATAAATAAAATCTAAAAAAAAAGACTATGGACTTGATTCACAATTTATTAACTTTGCATCAATGTCTATTTGGATATTGCAAAGAAAGAAAAATACATTGGAAAGTAAACAAATTAATGTAAGTATATCAAACTTCTAATGTTTACTTTGTCAGATGTTTAGAATCCTGACTATGATGGTCTAAACAGTAACTATTGAGAATTTAGATGCTTTTTCTTTTTACAGGGAAATAGACTCTCTTCCCCTGCTACTCACCCTATTGTGGAAGGATAGGGCAATGGCAATATCTTATTAGAATCATGTATCTGGAAATGCTTAATTTATATCCTCATTCCCCAGTACAATGCTTGCTTGCACTAGACATTTAATGCTTATTTATAAATGATTGGTTCCTGTCTAACTAGTTTCTACTGTGCAATAAATTATAGATAAATTTTATGAGGTTTTTCTCCACGTGTCAGATACAGTGCTGGATGCTGGGATACAGAAATGTCTACATCCAATCTCCAGGATGAACTGTTACATTGGTTTATAGGACTATCTTCCCTCTAAATCCACCTGGATTCTTAAAAAACACTGGTGTCCAGGCCTCAGGCACAAGAATTCTGATGTAAATGGTCTACATTGAAGTCTTCTTGTTGTTATTTAAAAAAAATAATAAACAAAACAAAACAGTCCAAATGATTCTAGTAAAGAACCAGGGTTTATAATCAGTGGGAAAAATAGACAGAACATGAGAGACTCCTAACTCTGGGAAACGAACAAGGGGGTGGTGGAAAGGGAGGTGGGCAGGGAGTGGGGGTGACTGGGTGACGGACACTTGATGGGATGAGGGGGCACTTGATGGGATGAGCACTGGGTGTTATGCTATATGTTGGCAAATTGAACTCCAATAAGAAAAAACAGATCCATAAAAGGCAAATACAATGGTGTAATGATTAAGAACCCTGGGTCTGGAGTCCCTGAGGTCAAATACACTACCTACCTCTCTCCTAAGGTGGTGATGATTTACATAACATTTCTGAGACTCAGATTCCTTATGGGTAAAATGGAAGCAGTAATAATAGCCAACCATTAAGATATTTGGAAGAATAAATTTGGATTGTGCAAGTAAAGCACTTTGTACAGTGTCTGGCATATAGCAGTCAGTCAATTTTATAATCTATTATTATTACTTTGTTTGAAGAAAGTAGGCAGAGTGTGCTATGGGAACACATTGAGAGTTAGAGAAGAGATCTCAGTAGGAGGATATTTTCTTCCCTGACCAGGCACCACCATTATTTTGTTGTACAAAATAGAGGCCAGTTGCCATTTCTGGAATAGTGACCTCACTGGAGATTTCTTGCATCCTCTCAGCTAACATGGATATCAAAGCTAACAAGAGTGTATGGTAGTGCCTCGTCTGTACAATGGGGCAAAAATATCTCTTTCCCAGGGTTATTGTGAAGAAAAAATAAAATAATCATAACAAAGTGCCCATCACATAGCAGGTGTACAAAAAATGGTAGTCCACTTCTCTATACCAGTATATGGGCTACAACAATGTGCCTGGTCAAGCTCTGACTGACTCTACTCTTTCTTTTTTTTTTCTTTCAGGGCTGACTCTACTCTTAAGCATTATTACCAACATATGTTCCCACCTAGTATCAGAAAACCTGGTTATGTGTTTATTTATTAATTCAATCATTCATTCATCCATGTAATAAATATATATTAAATATTATTATGTGCCAAGCTCCCGTGGATACGGGCTGACCAAGTAGACATGATTCATGGCTTTAGAGAGCTTACATTTTAGCAAAGGGATCAGAGTGTAGGCAGCTAATCATAAAATAAATTACCTTTTCCATTAATTTGTTCCATAATTATCCTGATTATTATCCTAGTTAATTATCCAAGTTATTGTGGTTAGTGCTACAAAAGCATAGGGGGTTCTGTGGAACCCTCAAATTGATTTTGAGCTGGTGCTTGAAAGATGGGAGAGAACTGACTGGGTAATGAAGAAAGCACTGTGTTTCAGGCATAGGAAGAGCATGAGTGAAAGCCCTAATGCAGGGGTCATAAAGTGTTGAGAAGGCCAGTGGTTATGGAGAGCAGGGAGTGAGGGGTGAGTGCTTTAGCAACGTGGCCAATGATGCAAAGCTACATCCTGCATAGCATTAAAGGTCACGTTAACTATTCCCATGGAGAAGCCAAAAGATAGTGGGAATAACATAGACATATGACGACGGGAAACATGCTATTTATAACTACAACTGGTCCGCAAGAAAGTAGGATCTTTTTAAGATATTCCTTTATGTCTTCAGAACACATGGAAGATCAGGGTATCCAGGTTGGAGTTGGAAACTATGGAGAGTCAACTCACAAAACAAAGTGAAAAGAGCTCATAGTTCCTGGGGAATCAGGAGACTCTAGAGGGTAGAAGAGACAGGAGGGAGAAAGTGGAAAGAGAACCAGGAGGCTGCACAGTAGATTGAGAGTGAGGATGGGGGTGACCTGACAGATTTTAAAGAATTTGTCTAGGGATCCCTGGGTGGTGCAGCGGTTTAGCGCCTGCCTTTGGCCCAGGGCGTGGTCCTGGCCGACCTCGGATCGAATCCCACGTCGGGCTCCTGGGGCCTGGAGCCTGCTTCTCCCTCTGCCTGTGTCTCTGCCTCTCTCTCTCTCTCTCTGTATGACTATCATAAATAAATAAAAATTAAAAAAAAATTTGTCTAATATATAAATATCACAGGATAGCATATCTTTTACAGAAATTTCAAACCTCAAATTTCGTATAAATTTCATTATACTCATTGCTATATCTGTTTGTTTTTTGGAGTGGGGAGGGTTATATTTATTTTGTTTTGTTTTTTTTTTGTTTTTTTTTGTTTGTAGAAATCCAGGGATCTTAGTTTTCTATTTCTGCTCTGTCAGATTTAGCACAAACTTAGTGGCTTAAAACAATATCAACGTATTATCTTACAGTTTTGGGACTCACGTGTTCAAAAAGGGTTACATAGGGCCAAAATCAAGGTGTTGGTTGGATTGTGCTCCCTCTGGAGGCTCTAGAAGGAAATCCATTTCCCTTGCCTTTTTCAGCTTCTAGAGTTGCATTCTTTGTTTCCTGTTCCCTACCTCTATCTTCAAAGCGTGTTGAATCTCCAAAAATCTCTTTCCTCTCTGACCTCCTACCTTCCCTTATAAAGTCCTTATATATATATATATTCAGCCTCCTGGGTAATCCAGTATAATCTCTCCATCTCAGCATCCTTTAATTAATCATGTTTTTATAAAGTTCCTTTTGCCACGTCAGGTAACATACTCATAGATTCTGGGGATCAGGAATTGGAAACTTTAGGAAGGTTACTAGTAAGCCTATAACACTTAGGCATCCTGCTAGTTCAGAAGATGAGCAAGGAAATTTGCCCTGATTTTGAAAAGTGAGATCTGGAATATCTGAGTACTTTGAGGTAATATGGATTAAAGGGTAAATTAAAATTATCCATTCTTTCATTATTTTTTAATATTAAATAACACTCATTAATATCTGAACATTTTTATTGAAGCACAAGGATATGTCCTGTTAGCATTTCATTCATTTGGCATGTATTCATTAAGCATCCATTAGGTGTCAGGCACTGAAGTTCCAGAGTACATAACCAATGTTGTGTAAAAAGCAACATTTGCCTTTAAGATCCTTCAGTTACAGTTACGGGCAGCCTGGGTGGCTCAGTGGTTTAGCACCATCTTCAGCCCTGGTTGTGGTCCTAGAGACCTGGAATCGAATCGCACGTCAGGCTCCCTGCATGGAGCCTGCTTCTCCTCTTCCATTCTCTCTCTCTCTCTCTCTTTCTCTCTCTCTGTCTCTCATGAATAAATAAATGAAATTTTAAAAAGTACCTTCAATTTTGTGGAGCAGGAAAAGAAAAAATTAGTAATTTCACTATAGGCTGGTAAATACAATGAAAGCTACACAGAACATTAAGGCAAAAAATAGGAGCAACACTCACCTACTTGATCAAAAGCGTCTGGAAAATGCATCTCAGATACATGAGCCAAGGATCAACTAGAGAGGCAGAATCAGGGATTTGACTGCAAGCAATTGCAGCCTAAGTAGTATCTGCAAGGCTGTTGTCTTCACATTGGTGCTGGAGCTTGAAGTCTGTAGGGCGTGCAGTTGGTAAAGGAAGGGGAATGCAAAGAGGGGATAGGAGAGGCAGGATAGAGCCCACAATCTTGGAACTGTGTTAATCTCCTATGGCCTTTACCATTGATGGTGTTGATGATGTGCGCTTCTCATAGGAGAAGCTGGTATCCTTTGTCAACAGAACTAAAACTACTGGCTCAGAAGTCAGAGAAGCTAAAGGAGGACCCCAGGGCAGATGCAGTGGTTGCTGCCCTACACCAGCGAGGTGGGCCCGCAGAGAAGTGAAAACACACATGCAATACAAGTTGACGCATTTAAAAGGCACAACACTTGGATCATTGGGGGCTTTCATCTAACTACAAGTAATTTCCTGTGACCGGAGGAGTTGATGTTAGAGAGGGAGAGCAGGCTGAGAGGAGGTTATGATGAGAGGAGTGAAAGATGAGCCTAAGCCACAGGTCAAGCAAGATCACTGAGGACTTTCTGATGGGTCAGGGCAGTGTTAGACTAGATCCTGAGGGCAATGGGTCACCACTATGACAAGTTACCCAATTTTTATTTCAAAAAGTTTAAAGTGATTAGCACGGGATCATCTTCCCTTCAGGCCTCAGGACTCCCTGTTTTTGCCTTGCCCACCTGTGTCCATGACAAAGTCTCCAGTTTCCCCTCAACACTTTCCTTGCCTCAGTGACTCCACCTGGAATACATTTCCCTCCTCCTTCCATTCAAGTTCTATTTCTTCCTTTGTGAATACTACTCTAGGCAGTATTTGTCCCAGCAGGAGGGAAATAGCCACACTGTGTGTCACTAGACTGTGGACTGATAACAGGAACCTTGTTTATATTATCCAAATGTCCCCACTGCCTAGCATAGTACCGGTGTTCAATAGATGCTTACTGATTGGATCTAAATCCAAGTGCTTCTCATCAAACACTTTGCTCATATACTTTTCAATTTTATTAGTGGGTTTGATGAAGTAAGTCCTCTGATCACTGTCAAATATAGAAAGGCAATGGATTTCTATATTTGAATAGAGAATTCAGTGACAGGAAAGGCTTTTAGCACCCTTCAGAAAAGCATGTGCATATAGACTCAAGTTATCAAGAGGGAAAGGAAAATCATTTCTCTTCTGAAATATGCTTCAAGTCAGAGAATAACTTCTCATTCTTTACCAAATAAGTCATAATTCACATCTGGAAGGAGTTCCTTGTCATTCTTGGTTTCCTTAATCTTCAGAGGACTGTCTGCCAGGTTGTCAGGCCAGTTATAGTTATAAAGAGGCTTAATTTTTTTAATGTATGTAAGGCCAAATACTCTTTGGAAGATTTGTTTAAAATTTGAGGAGGTCAATTTATGGGATATTTCCTTAAAGACTCTGTAGGTAATTTCTGCTAACTCCCTGATCACAGGGTCTTCATCTCGAAGCACTGGGTCAATAGCTGTAAGAGCAGAAAGGTCTTTAGTTCAAGACATCTCTCTCCTGGTCTAGAAGCTCTAATCCTGTACAGCACTACAACCTTTCAGAGTTTCTCCTTCTCTTCTCTTGACCCCCCAATTTTCATTATTTTGACTAGAAGCATCCAGGAAGTTTTATCCACTATCCCCACCAGACCTCGATAAAAAAAACAAAACAAAACAAAACAAAACAACACAACACAAAACAAAACAGGAATACTCACAAAATATTTAACAAATACCTATCATGTGCTGAGTAAATATATATTATATCATATATATATTCATGAAGAGGTTCAATAGTGCTCATAATAATGAAAAAAAGTTGGAATCAGTCTCAATGTTCAGCAACAGGGAACCATGTAAAAATTAGGCATATCATAAAATGAAATAGCACACATGTTAACATGAACCCATGTGTCTTGGCATGAACATATATGAAGAAGTGAAAGAGTTATACAACACTTATGATAGTTAAAAAATAAACATCTAATAGCTTTTATTCTTTAAATATATCTGAGATAATAGATATACCAAAAGGCTAATATCATTCTATCCAGTTATGGGGCTTGCGGGAGTTATTTTCTTCTTAACAAAAAGAAGTAGAGAGAGGAAATCAGGACACATGTGGTAAAGAGAGAGGAAAAGGAGAAGGAAGTGAAGGAGGAGAGAAAGAAGAAAAAGATTGAGGAACATGGAGGCAGAATTTCCGTGCTTAGCGTTTGCAGGCAGTCAATAAGTATGTATCAAATAAACGTGTGAATGGGTGAGTTAGCAAGTGGAAAAGGAAAGAGGATAATGATGTGTCAGTGTAGGTTCATCAGTTGTAACAAACATGCCATGGTGGGGAGGTGTGTATGTGGGGGCAGAAGGCATCTGGGAAATCTGTGTACCTTCCTCTCAGTTTTGCTCTAAATCTAAACCTGCTCCAAAAAATAAAGTCTATGACACACACACAAAAAGGAAGGAAGGAAGGCTGCTACCATTTACTACCTCACTTGTCTGATCCTGGGGAGGATATAGAGGCTAAGAGAGAGATGCCAAAGATTCAGACATTTTGAGAGCAAACATTTTCCTTCTTTCATTCCCTCTGGTGCAAGTGTGCATTGCTGTCCTCTAAAATTCTCTGAGGGAAGGGACTTTGCTTTATTTGTTGCTATATGCTCCACAGCTGGAATAGTGCTGTCACATAGTAGATGCCAGAAAAATATTTGTTGGATAGGTGAATGAGTGAATAAATCTTCAACTCTGTAGTTTTTAAAGGTTCTAGGATCATAGTTAGGTCTCAAATAATGAGAGGGATAGTTAGATTTAAGTGCACACATATACAGAAAGGAAGGGAAGAAAGGAAAGGGAAAGGAACCAGGGAGGGAAAAGAAGAAAAGGTGCCCTCTAACCTAGTCCTTCCATTGATTCACCCTTACTCTCCTCTTCCCATCCCTCATACCATCACAGAACATATATGTGAACTGAATCACAAATAGTGAATTCACTTAGATTTATATATACAGATTTCACCATAACTTCAACACTTACCATCAAGCATGACTTCAATTTCTTCTCTGAGCAGTAAATGGCTGCCTAATTTTGTCAAGTACCCTGTGCACAAAGTAAAAATAAAGTTACCCCAAAATACATTATGAAAATGCCTCTATCTGGCTCCCTTTATAGCTTTCTCCAAAGCAAAGCATCTCTAGATTATCCTTAATACATCTTTCAGTGCTATCAAATAATTATTATTTAATGAAACTCTTTATTGGGATATATTTATGTGTATAAATGTGCACAAATCATAATTAGTCTAGTCTCTTGCCTGTTTTTATATTGAGTTGTCTTTTATTTATACATCTGTAGGCATTTTTATTCAGGATACTAATCATACTAATCTTTTTTTAATGTTACATGACATAAATATCTCCTTCTACTTTGGGGCTAAACTTTTCCATTTGTATTTTTTCTAATATATTATATATATTATATTAATATATATATATATAACAGAAGCTCTAATTTTAATGCAGTCCATTCACCATCTCTTTATTTAGGATTAGTGAATTTTGGAGTCTGGATAGGAAATCTTTGCTGTTTCAAGGTTATATTGATGTTCTACCTATATTTTCCTCTAGAAGCTTTATTGTTTTACCTTTTACTCATTGGGATTGTAGACTTGTAATTATGCTGCATAAAGTAGGAGTCAATATTTTTTATATACCTGTGTAATTAACCCAGTACCACTAAAAGAAAATCCATCCTTTCCCTACTGCTGTGCAGAGTCACTTATAAGTTGTGTGGGGGTCAGTGTTCTGGCTTCATTCTATCATCTTTGTCAATTTGATGAATGGAAACATTTCATCATTTCAATGTGCATCACTTTTTTGGATGAAGTTATGAAAATTTCACTTTTCTGAGCCAAATAATTTTTATCATGTTCAGCGTCCATATTTCTAACTAGTTGTCTTTTCTTATGATTGTATAGAATCTTTGGACAGGAAGAACCACCCTTCATTTGTGGTGTCATAAGTATTTCATCTCAGTTTGGTTTTTCACTCTGTTTATAGTGGTTTTGCCCTGTAGAAATATTTACTTTTTTCATAGATGGTCAATCTTTTCTTCTGGTTCCTAGATTTGACTTTTACCTTGGAAAGATCTACCCACTACATTATTTTTTAAAAAAGATTTTATTTGTTTATTCATGAGGGACACAGAGAGAGGCGGAGACATAGGCAGAGGGAGAAACAGGCTCTCTGTGAGTAGCCTGATATGGGACTGAATCCCAGGACCCTGGGATCACGATCTAAGCCAAAGGCAGATGCTCAATCACTGGGCCACCGAGGTACCCCTCACTGCATGATTACAATGCAAATTCTCCCATACTATTCTAATTTTGCTTGTCATTATTATGGTTTTATTTTCAACATTTGAGCCTTTGACTATCTTGAATTTATTTAAAGTAAGAAGTAAGATAGGAATAAAATAAATTTTTAAAATTCCAGATGGTTCACCAGGTGTCCCCAAGCTGTTTAAGGAATATTCTATATTTTCATCGTTGAAGCCAATGATTCATTTTAAAGTATTGCATGTTTTTATGGTTATTTCTGGATGGTATTTTGTTCTATTTGTTTTTCTATTCATTCCCTGTGATTTTAAGCACCGTAGCTATATTAATAACTGATACAGCTAGTCCTCTCTGTCTCTGTCTCTTTTTTTTTGTCAGAATTTACCAGATATTCTTGTGTGTTAAATTCTACATTAATTTTAGAATCAATATGTCACTTTTGAGAAAAGAAAGCCCTACTGATATTTATTTATTATTTATTTATTTATTTATTTATTTATTTATTTATTTATGATTTTATTTATTTGAGAGAGAGAGAGGGAGGAAGAGAGAGAGAGCACAGAGGGAGAAGGAGAAGCAGACTCCTTGCTGTGTAGGGATTTCCCCTGGCAGGGCTCAATCCCAGGAACCCTGAGATCAAGACCTGAGCTGAAGGCAGATGCTTAACCAACTGAGCCACCCAGGCACCCGCTATTGATATCTTAATTGGAATTTCATTCTGTGCATAGATTCCATGTACATTTTAAATTTTGATTCTTTCTTTCCCCAAAATATTTACACCTTTCTATTTATTCAATCTTATTCGTGTCTTTCAGTAGTATTTGCAAGTTTTTATTTCATAGAAATATTGTGTATATTTTAGTTTCTTTCTGAATCTCCCTTCCTTCCTTCAGTCTGTCCATATTTCTTCCTTCCTTGCTCATCTCCCTATCTCCCCCTGGGACGCTTTCTTTCTTGCCTTCTTTCCTTTCACCCCTCTTCCATTCCTTTCTTCTTCTTTCCTCTCTCTCCTTTTCTTTCTACTTAGGATTTTGTAGACACAAGTCTACTGTATTTTAGGGTTGAATACTGAAGATTTACTAATGACAGATTTACTATTTTGTGATTTATAGGTGACTTTTTTTGTCTTCCCAAAATGCTCATTCATTCATTATTGTGAAGTTCCATAACTTTATTAGGAAATGTCTTAAAGTTGTATTCTGTATAAAATGTTTCTTGAAAAATTATTTACCACTTCAGTGTATTTAATCAAGTCTTTTTTTATTTCTTAAATTATATTTGAATCCTTTTTCTGTTCTAATAATTTTTCTTCTTCCAGGATATCATTTATGCGTATTTGCATTTCTTTTTGTTTTAAAGATTTATTTATTCATGAGAGACACAGAGAGAGAGATAGAGGCAGGGACCTAGACAGAGGGAGAAGCAGGCTCCATGCAAGAAGCCCGATGTGGGACTCAATCCAGGGACTCCAGGATCATGCCCCGGGCTGAAGGCAGATGCTCAGCTGCTGAGCCACCCAGGCATCCCTATGCATTTCTTTTTAATTTAAATTCAAGTTAGCATATAATGTAGTGTTTCAGGAGTAGAATTTAATGATTCATCACTTATATATAAACACCCTGTGCTCATTACAAGTGCCCTCTTTAATGCCCATCACCCAGTTACTCCTTGCTCCCACCCATCTCCTCTCCAGCAACCCTCAGTTTGTTTCCTATACTTAAGAATCTCTTATGATTTGTCTTCCTCTCTGTTTTTATCTATTTTATTTTTCCTTCCCTTGCCTTATGTTCATCTGATTTGTTTCTTAAATTCCATGAGTGGAATTTCATTTTTATTTATTTTTTATTTTTTTGGAATTTCATTTTTAATACAAAAATCATAATCATATGATATTTGCCTTTATCTGACTTACTTTGCTTAGCATAATACACTCTAGTTCCATCCACATTGTTGTAAATAGCAAGATTTCATTCTTTTTGATCAGTAAGTAATATTCCATTGCATATATAAAAATATTTTATTATATATTTTACATATATATAGTGTATACTTTATTTTATATATTTTATACATACTTTATTTTATATATATTATATATATAATATATATATATACACATATATATAAAATCTTTATCCATTCATCAATTGATGGACATTTGGGCTCTTTCCGTAATTTGACTATTGTTGATAGTGCTGATATAAACATTGGGATTCATGTGCCCTTTGGATCACCATTTTTGTATCCTTTGGATAAATACCCCATAGTGCAATTGCTGTGTCATAGGGTAGTTCAGTTTTTAACTTTTTGAGTAACCTCCATATTGTTTTTCAGAGTAGCTGCATCATTTTGCATTCCCACCAACAGTACAAAAGAATTCCCTTTTTTCCACATCCTGTTGTTTCCTGAGTTGTTAGTTTTAGCCATTCTGACAGGTGTGAGGGGGTATCACATTATGGTTTTTATTTGTATTTCCCTCATGATGACTCATGTCTTTTATTTATCTTCCATATCTTTTACTGTCCCTTAATTTTTCAAACTGTTTTTTGCTGGTTTTCATTCCCTTTGCTAGCATTTCTCAGCTCTGTACCCCTTGTCTTTTACTAGGTTATCAACAATATATATTTTCTCTTTTGCTGGTCATAGTGTACTTTTTAACAATGCTTACATATTTTTTTTTATACTTCCCCTCATACTTGGAAAGCTTATTTTTCCTGAGCTACCATTATCCCATCATATATTTGTGTGTGTTTGTAACTATATCTTAGATCTTTATATAAAAAAATTTTTGGATTCATGGAAATATACATTAGGATTTTTGTCTGATCTGTAGAAACATTTTCTAAACTTTCTTTTTTCTTTTTTCCTCCACTTCCCCCCTGAAAATATCTCTGTAGAAAGAAAATGCTTTTTTTTTTCTTTATGACAAACAGAGAGAGAGAGAGAGAAAGGCAGAGTCACAAGCAGAGGGAGAAGCAGGCTCCATGCAGGGAGCCTGACAAGGGACTCGATCCCAGGTCTCCAGGATCACACCCCTGGCTGAAGGTGGTGCCAAACCACTGGGCCACCAGGATTGCCCAGATAATGCTTTTTTAAATTACTTATTTTTGGGTCTTGCAATATTATAGACAGAGGAGTGTTTGTTGAAAGTTCAGGGTAGGATCCAGGAGATCAGGAACTCTTTCTGGTTTGAAATAAAGCTCTTATGACACAGGGTTTTCTGTATGTTGTGTTCCCTTACTTCTCTAAGATCAACATAGATGAGGAGCTGTAGTGATGATCATAGTTTAGTTTGTCTTCTACCTTGACTGACAGACTCCTCTCCATAATACAACATGACTGTATTTCCTCAGTTCTTGGTGGCCCTGCCACTCCATAATGCCAAGTAGGGTCAAGGAAAGGGTCACTATCAAATTGGGAATCACTTCCTGTAATTCCAAATAAAGGTTTATTAATTTTGATCTTTATGGTGAGAATCTAATGGGAAAAAACGTTCTGGTCAGGTTTGCTCAAGATCAAAAATTTTAGTTGTCTTCTGTTGGAATAATCCTGCATTTCCCTTCCCCACAACATTTTAAAAAACTGTTGGATTTGTTAGCATTTCCTCAAGTGTTGTAGTTTGTGGTTACAGACATCCATATTTTATTAAAGATGGTATTTGTATTTTTCATATTCTTATTTTTGGGGTAGTGATTTTTAAGCAGTGAAGGGAGATAATTAGTAATAGCTTGCCACTATCTTAAAATTTGAGATTCATCCTGTTAGATACACTTTGTATAATAATTTTATCACATAGCAATACTCACTGCATTATAAAATAGAACTTTGTTCTAATCACATGCATTAACTTCTATTCATAGATATCATCATGGTAGGTGCTGTCCATCATAAAGAAAATTTATATTTTTTAAGAAAGACTTTCAGCTGCTACCCCATTCTGTACCTTTTAAGGAAATTAGACAATGAGAATTGAATTTTCCTTACCTATTAAAATAACTGATGCTCTTCTCAGATATATTCGGGAGCTTCTCAGGAATCCCAAGGTATCAGATATCAAATTTGTAATGTAGCTTTCATGAGAAATAAGCTGAGAATAAAATGAGAGAAAATACAAATAAAATGAGGGAAAATGAGGGAATTATTGGAAAACGCACATTTGCTCCCTCTGGAGAAGCTTCCAGAAAAAAGAGCTTGGTTGCTTATACCAAATCAGGACCAATTTAAAACTAGGGGATAGAAATTTCTTTACTTTTTTGTTTGTTGATGTTATTCAGTTGATTATATGATTCCCAAGCCCAACTTTGTGTTTCCAACCTTTATTTAGCATTCCTCCATTCCCACTTGTCTATCACTGCAGTTCATACTAGTTTTCAGAAATGGTGGCAAAGTAATCCCAGTTTTGCTTTTGGTGATCTGAAATGCTGTTCCTATCTTTATAAGCATCCATACATCAAAGCAGGTGAGTTGTAGAAAGAAAATTAGAAATGATCAATGTCAGAGAAGAGGAAGTAGAAAATTTAATTTTTTCTGGTCTTAAGCCCTAACTGTAATTACTCACATGTTATCTTCACAGTCTTTTTCTGGGATCCACTCTTGTCCCTGCCAAACCTTTCATCCCTTGGAATCTCCTTTAGAACTATTTCTGTAACTCTTATGGTAGTAAGCACTATGGGGTTACTTACGAGATTGTTACAGATGTTGAGCACCACCAGCTCAAAATAGCAATGTTTGTCCTTGAGCAAATACAATGTTGACCAATGTAATTCTGAGGCACAGATTTTCAATGTGTATTTACATGCCTGTGAAGTAAAAAAAGATAACTGAGGATCTGTCCATCTGATGTTACATAAAACACTGCAGTTTTCTGCAAAACTAAGACAAACAAGATTTCAGGACTCACTTTAGCTACTCTTATATCTGTGTCCTCCAAAAACAGGATCAGAGGCACCAAGCCTCCAGGAACCATATTATTCAGTATCCATGGGTACTGACTCATATCCTTGAGTAATTCACCAAAGTGGTAAATGGCCATACTCCGAATGCCTCCATTACTCTAGAATATGCACACAGAAAAAGGCTTCATTGGAAGATATCATGAGTTTTTTTCTTTATACAGTGGGAAATCTGTATCTCATTTTTGTGTATATGTTTAAATATATTTACATGTATATATATATATATTCCATGTAGATATATGTACATACATATATATAATTATTATTATCATCTATTTTTATAAAAGATTCACCTTGGTCTAAGCAGTCAGCTCCTTATTAAAAAAATAAAGATGTGCTTACCAAAATTCAGAATGTGTTATAAAAATTCCCTGTGAACAGTGTTTCTTAAATTTAAGAAGGCAGTATTTAATAATGTCCTAAAAATATAAACTGGGATAATCCATATATCTTGGAAGTAATTTCTATAAAGGTACTTAAAGTATGGTAATATGGTGTATTTGAATACTGGAGGTCTTTGCAGACTGCCATTGAATACCAATGGGAGCTCTTTACATACTGGCATAGAACCAGGTTTCTAAGAGCTTGCTTATGTCAGATAGGAAAGTTATGGGATTATAAAGAGCTAGAAGAGAAAAACTGGAAGTTAGAGATTAATTTTTTAAAATATAATACCACTTTTTAGTTTTTAGGAAATGTTCATGGGTTCATTAAATTTTTTCCCTTTTTGTTCTCAGGAATATATCAGACATATTCCCAACAAAATACAAATGGCTAATATACTTTCTTATGTCCCCTGGGAAGGGACATAGGAAAGTATATCAAAGTGGATCAAAGTGAAAACCTAAAGCAGTCATCATCAAATCACGTCCTAGGCACTGGAAAGCTGATGCAAATGAGCAAAGCTGGCATTTAAACAAAGCATGGAAATGAGGGAGGCTAAGACAAAGGAAAGCTCTGACCTCTCTCAGAGAAGGCACCCAGTTCCTGCAGATTGTTGCCAAGTAGGTTTGTGGGCTCCAATATTCTCAAACCTTCTGGACTTTCATTTACAATTCAGATTTCTGTGAGAAATCT
Source organism: Vulpes lagopus (assembly GCF_018345385.1). NCBI lineage: Eukaryota > Metazoa > Chordata > Mammalia > Carnivora > Canidae > Vulpes > Vulpes lagopus. Next base: position 158,406,350 of record NC_054824.1, on the reverse strand, counting down.
TTCAGTTTAAAAATCTTGGACTTATATTATTTGAGAGTCAAACTTATGACACCTGCAAGATGCATTCATCTGTGAGCTGTTTGTATCATTGGGCTACAGTAAGATATGCTAACCATCGAAAGCCTATCTGGACTAGTGGAAAGAGCTTTAAAGTGCCCCACACCTGCTGAAATCCCAGTTTCATCCCTCAAAGATTGAGTTAAGCTTGAGCAAGTTATTATTTTTCTTTTCTTTTTAATTTTTTCTCATTTGCAATTTTATTATTTAAGATTCTATTTATTTATTTATTCATGAGAGACACACACACACACAGAGGCAGAGACATAGTAGAGAGAGAAGCAGGCTCCATGCAGGGAGCCTGATGTGGGACTCCATTCTGGGACTCCAGGATCACAACCTGAGTCTAAGGTAGACGCTCAACCACTGAGCCACCCAGGCATCCCCTCATTTGCAATTTTAATCAAAGTAATGATATGAATCGCAATATTCATAGTATTTTCATTTCTTTCTTATAAGCACCACATTTTAATATCTAAGTCATCTTTTTGGTAAATATTAAGAACTTTCCTCCAGAACAAAACAATGATATTAATTCCTCCAAACAATCAAATTTGAAGTCTACCAAAACAAAAACAAAAAACACTTCCTCATACAAAAAAAAGTATTGAAAAGCACATTCTAGGAGTTCAGTGCAAATATTTAATTAAATAATAATTAAAATAAAAAAATAAATAAACAAATAAATAATTTTAAAAAAAGGAAAATTTGAAGGAATTCACAATCAATTGCCTGACTCATTTTGATGTCATGTACAGCATTTGAAGGTCTGGAAGGCTGTTTGTAGCACACATAATTCAGGAATACTGGTCTTTAAGGTTTAGCTTTCTTCCAAACAGTGTAAAATACCCACAAGTCTAAGTTTGAAGTAACATATAGGAACTCCTTAGAGAATTTCACAGGACAATACAGATGCCTGCTCTGTTCTTCATAGAGTGGCAGGGCATCCCTCAAACTGACAGCCTCTGTAAAATATTTCCCATCTTGTTTCAGTACTTTCACTGAGAGGTCAAGTATCAGTCTGAGAAACTGTGGGATCTTCTTCTGAAGATATGGGGATTGGAACGGTTGTCAAATCATTAATCACATAGTCAAACTCTCTCCCTTCTTTGGTTTATCTCTTGGATACTGGAATACAGTTTTCTATTAGAATCTAAGAGAAATCTCCTTTAAGATTGTGTAAGACATCACCACGTTTTTTTTTTTCCATTTGTTTTTATTGAAGTTCGATTTCCCAACATATGGTATAACAACCAGTGCTTATCCCATCAAGTGCCCACCTCATTGCCCATCACCCAGTTACCCCAAAGCCCTGCCAACCTCTCCTTCCTCAACCCTTTGTTCCTTTCCCAGTTAGGAGTCTCCCATGGTTTGTCTCCCTCTCTAATTTTTCCCACTCATGTACTTCTTACATTGATCCTTCTGAGCAATCTCTACCATAGTGACCATCTTTGGTTTTGGTTTGACTATTTCATCTAATATGCCCCATTTCTGCCCCCCGGGAATCAGTGCCTCTTTGCCACTTTAGTCTTTTCCTACTGCCCAGATGGCCTGGGTATACCCAAATCACTCTCTGCCAGAGTAACATTGCTAAGGATGAGGAGATTTCCAAATTGCTTCAATTGTAGGATTTTAATGTTGTCATAAGGTGATTCTCCATCATACACCACTTCATCTATGCCTTACTCAACCAGGTGACCATCAGCGGTGGGCCAGAATCTCTAGATCGCTGCTCCTCGAACCACTTCACCCGTCCACTACTGTCTTGACTCAATTCTTTCATTCTTTCTTCTGTGTTTTCAAAAGACTTGGTGATAACTCTGAAAGTCTGACAGTATCAATCCATGTAGGTAAATTCTCAAATTAGTAAAGCTGCCATTTTTGTTTATGTAGGTCTCTAAATAACTGTGGTCTTGCCAGGTGTGTACTGACTCCGTCATCCCTCACTCCTGGAAAATGTACTGGCGGCCTTTTGGAATGGTTTCAGCATCAGCTTTAGTGTAGAGCTTGAAGTCCATCGTGTATGCGGTGCTAGTGCTCTAGGGTGGCAAAGTCCTTTGTGGTGCCTGAGGGAGGCCGCTGCCAGAGACTGGAGGCTGCATGTCTACCATTTGTTTTTCTTTTCATATGAAAAAAACACAGTATTATAGTTTCATTAATATCCTAATATTTTTCAAACACTCTACCTCCAAGGAATGACTTAAGGTAAATTGATATTTGGTAATTTTCTCTTCTCTCTGATTTTGTTTCTTTTCATTTGGTGTGGTTTGATTATTTATTGAGTTTAGTTTATGTTTTTTCCCCCTAAATGATTTCCTTTTGAAAATAATTTTTTACATGGATATTCTAACTACTTCTTAGCTGTATGAACTTGGCCAAATATTCACTTCTCTTTGCTTCATTTTCTTTGTATGTAAACTGGATGATAGTAATAGACTTGTTTAGAGAATTATGTGAGATAGTGCATGTAAGTCCCTTAGAATAGTGACTAGTCCTTAGTCAATGCTCAATAAATCCAGCCACCATTATTATTACTATTATCATTACATCCTTTTGAAAATAATTCTTACCATTAAATTCTTTCTTTCTATAGCTTAATAATATTGTGCCCCTCTTCAATGAATTCTGAATAATTAAGTACCTACAACTTTGGGGAAAATAATTTGGCATAAAATAATTCTCTGATTCACAAACAATTCACTATAGAATTCTTTACAAATAAATATTCCTGGGCAGCCCCAGTGGCTTAGCAGTTTAGTGCCACCTTTAGCCCAGGGTGTGATCCTGGAGTCTCAGCATCAAGTCCCTCGTCAGGCTCCCTGCATGCAGCCTGCTTCTCCCTCTGCCTGTGTCTCTGCCTCTCTCTCTCTCTCTCTCTGTCTCTCATGAATAAATGAATAAAATCCTTTAAAAAAATAAATAAATATTCCATATGGCATACCAAAGTGTCTTTGCTTATTAAAATATGTTACTATCAGCCAACATTTCTGGAATACATTCACCATATAAAACATGTTTTCAAAATCCACAACGTTTTGATGAAAGACCTTTTAATTCGAGTTTTATAGGATAATAGCAAACACTTTGGGGGCATTACACAAGTCATCTCTAATGCCCATAATATACCTGCTACTCTCTCTGTTTTATAGGTGGGAAGACTGAAGCAGTAAGAAACTGAATCACTTGCTTTAGATTTTGCAGCTAGGAGGAGCCAGAATAGGGATTTGAACCCAGGCAGTCCAGATCTAGGGTTAGGTAAGATTTAGCCCCTAAGCTACAATTCCTCTTTCATCCAAAGACAGAGGCTACTCTTTGATTCTCCTTTCTCATGGACAAACTTTTCTAGGTTCTCAGAGAATAGTTATGTGTGTGTGTGTGTGTGTGTGCATATGTGTATAACTATGTAGACAGCACTTATTTGACTAATATTGCCTCTGGAGAAGAAATGGTAGCTCTGAACAAAATAACTATCCTCTGTTGATTTATTATGAAATGTAGTTATCATTGCTTCAGCTGGGGCTTCAGATTAACTATAAAACTTAATAATTTTACATATCTAATTGTAGTAACTCACATGATCCATCAGAGGATAGTAGCTGGAAGCAATTCTAGTAGACAAAGAGGAATAGGTAACCTTGTTCAGTTTTCCTAAAAGTTTTCGAAGGGTGAGTAAGGCCCAAATTATAACAGTCTTGTCTTTTGAAAGGAAGGCATCTAAGATGGATATTAATAAGCTGCAGACATTTTCTACCTATATATAAAAGAGGAAAATAGTTGGATTTTGGAATGAGGAAACTTGAGGTAGCAGTTGGCACACACACGTCTGAGTTTGGGCAGCGTGCAGTTTTGTGCTCGGCTTCTCTCTCAGAAATCAATTGTCAAGAATTTTGTAAGCTGATTGTTAGAACAGACTTACTTATAGAGAACAAACCGATGGCTGCCAGAGGGGAGGTGGGTGAAACAGGTGAAGGGGATTAAGAGTTTGCTTATCTTGAGGAGCTTTGAGGAATATATAGAATATATAGAATTGTTGAGTCACTACATAGTATGCCTGAAACTAATATAACACTGTAGGTTAACTACACTGGAGTTAAAATGAAAAAGTCACCATTAAAAATAAGTTTTAGAAGCCTAGAAAGAAATAAAACAAAGTAATAAATATTCGAAACTTGTCAGTTCCCATTTCTCCTGCTCCATTTTACTCTTATATACCCTTGTGGTTATTTACATGTATTATATCTGTATTGCAAGAATATTACATGGTAATACACTACCATGCATCCCCAGTTCTATGTTTAATGATGTCCCTTTGATAGCTTGAAACCAGCCATGATGAGAATACACCAGAGCAATTAGTATTATTTCCAGACAGCTAGGTGTTAAGCATTCACCAGCACACCACAAGCAGTATAATCTCTAAACCAGGTGTTGGTGACTTGTGTGAACTTGAGAGCCAGGTCATGGCAGTCAATTGCAGATCAGAGACAACAGAATATAAAGCAAGGTGAAAAGGAGACACCACAGAAGAGAAAAAAAGAATGGAAAGAAAAGAAGTAAAAGAAATAAACAAATACTGTTTGCCAAAATAATAGCCAGAGGCCTTCTGTCTGGCTGAAAATTTGTTTTTACCAATAGATAGTATGTGACCTCAACCCAGATCACTGTTGCTCTTTTACTCTCCTAAGTAAACTTGACACAGAATCTTCTTTCAGTTGTTAATAACATTGGGAAGAACACTAGACAATGCAATAAATAACTTTTATTACTAAAAGAATGTACACTGACTTCTGTGATTTATTTAAAGCAAGCGGACAATGACTCATTTCATTCTAAATGCAAAATGGGTGCCCAGTGACAGGCTTTGAGCTTTCAGAAACAATGCTTAATAGATAAACAAGGATTTATTATTAAATTTATTATTAATCCAACAATGATTTATAGAATCAGCATAACTCCATTATGTAAATTATGCTGGGACAGGTGAAATAGGTGACGGGGATTAAGGAGGGCACTAGTGATGAGCATGTGTGATGTATGAAAGTGTTGAATCACTAAATTAGTTTCACCTGAAACTAATATTACACTGTATGCTAATTAATTGGACTTTAAATAAAAGCTTTTAAAAAAAGAATTTATAAGAGAATTATAAAACATGCTTAGATTCAGTCTTCTTGGAAGTCAAGAAGTATTCACATGACTCACTAGGCAAGAGAGTAAGAGAGTGGTTCTCAAGTTTGGACTATTAGAATCACCTGGAGGATTTTCAAAAACATAAGTTGGTGGGCCCCATCTCCATGATTTCTGATTCCACAGACCTGGGGTAGGGTCTGACAATTTATATTTCTAGCAAGTTTCTGGGAGATGCTAATACTGCTGGTTCAAGTATCATAGATAGAGAACTATTGATCTAAAGTATTGTATAAAAAAATGCTCATAGTGGGTGTGGCTCTGAGAAAGATGGGATTGCCAAATCAGAATATTCAGCAGAATTTGACTTGAGCTGATAAAGGAGACAAATGTGAATATGTTTGAGCAGAGGAGGAACATGCTGTGAGTGGAAGAAAAAGCTTGAGCAAGTGCTCTGGGATAGGAATTAATGTGTCAGATGTGTATGTTGGAGGGGAAATTAACTTATGTGTGTTGTTTAGACTCTAAACAGAGTTTGTGTAGGGCAATGGTGGTCCGTTCCAGGGGCAATGAATGATTTTCTAGGAAGAATATAAACACACAGTGATTAATCTACTGAATCTACTTACCACACCTTTCATTCAACCAGTTTTCTTTCTCTTTTTTTTTTAAGATTTTATTTATTTATTCATGAGAATACACAGAGAGGAGAGACAGAGAGAGAGAGAGAGAGAGAGAGAGAGAGAGAGAGAGAGGCAGAGACACAGGCAGAGGAAGAAGCAGGCTCCATGAAGGGGGCCTGACATGGGACTCGATCCCAGTCTCCAGGATCACGCCCTGGGCTGAAGGCGGCGCTAAACCGCTGAGCCACCTGGACTGCCCTTCAACCAGTTTTTTTATTGATAAAACATCAGGATTTGTAATTGTTTTAGCCTTAGAGAAAATGAGAAATATCAATGTTTTAACAGTAAGGATCTTGAGCACTATCAAATCTCAGATTGCCTTTGATGGTGATGGCATTCACAAATCACACACTCACGTGCCTTATTGATAACTGGTGCCATACTGGCAATTTTCTGAAGGCTCAGCTTGCTAACTGCAGGATTGGGATCATTGACCCAGTTTCTGAAGAGAACCAAAAATTCTTCTGGGAGTGGGTCTTTGAAGAAGTTACTCAGAAGCTGAAAGAAGAGAGTCAATATGTTTATAAGCAGAGCAAAGGCCAATGCACAATTTCTGCTTCAGTCATAAAAATTATATGTATCATACCCATATTTCCTGTATTCTCTGGAAGGAGAAGTAGCAGTCATAATAGGAAATACATGCATATATATCTGTATATATCTACAGTTGACCCTTGAACAACACAAGGTTTGAACTGCATGGGTCCACTTATATGAGGATATTTTATACCACAATATTGTAAATGTATTACTCTTCCTCTGATTTTTTAAAGTAACATTTTCTTTTCTCTAGCTTACTTTGTTGTAAGAATACAATATATAATACATATAACATACAGAATATGTGTTGTTTATGTTGTTAGTAGTTAGGCTTTTGGGGAGTTGAAAGTTATATGAGGATTTTTGATGGCATGGGAGTCAGTACCCCAACTCCTATTGTTAGCAGTTAAGTATATACTTAAAAATTGTTTTTTTCTCTCCATTGCTGGAAACTTAGTGACTCAATTTAAATTACCTCCTTCTCTCATAGTATAGTTGGGTGGGTGAGTTCCTTGGCAGTGAATGTTTATGTACTAGAAGGCTATCCCTACTATGGGCCAGGCATTATGCTAGTAAATGGGAATATAGTAGTAAGCAAAACAGTCCCAATCCATAATCTTGTGGGGTTTATAGACTAGCAAGAAAGACTGATACTATACAATGATTCTATACTATACTAATGAAAAGAGAGTTGCTAATTGTGATTGGTACTAGGCAGGGCAGATGGGCCATGATGTGGAGGCCAGGTTATGGAGTTTTAGTCTTTCACAGCTAATACTCAAAATGAAGATGTGATTACTATGAGCTTTTTATGAATCTAGTAACTAGCAGCCAAAATATACATATTTTTAAAATGTCTTAGAAACACAAGCGAAAGTTTTATAAAAAAAAAGGTTTCAATAATTTAAAATATCATGAAGACAGAACAAGTACATAGAAAAATAGAGAGCAAGGAAGCAAAAGTGAGAGGGGAGGACAGATCATATATCCTTTTCAACATTCCAAACAACTTTCACAAAAATTAATCAGTAAGTTCCCTAAAGTTATCTTTAGAGAAGATCATAAAAAGATTTTTTGAAATAAAAAAAAGATTTTGATCAAAGATAAAAAATCAATATCTTCCCCAAAGCAAATAATTTAAAAAGCACCTTTAAAAAATCATGGTGTTGGGAAGCCCGAGTAGCTTAGTGGTTTAGCACCGCCTTCAGCCCAGGATGTGATCCTGGAGTTCTGGGATTGAGTCCCGCATTGGGTTCCCTGCATGGAGCCTGCTTCTCCCTCTGCCTCTCTCTCTCTGTGTGTCTCTCATGAATAAATAAATGAAATCTTTAAAAAAAAATCATGGTGTATATAATAAAAGAAGAAATGAAAAAGAAAATTTAAGTGGAAAAAGGAAAGTCTATAAGCCCTAACTTAAGAGAATTCTCCTCTGTTTTGTAGATCAAAATTATAAATCACAGAGGAAATCAAACATACAAAAAAATTACTGCAGAACAATAAAAATAAAATAGATGTTTACACTTTGGTTAGAAGTAAATGCATAACTTGACTTTATTTAAAAGTAAATGTTAAAAATGAATAAATTATTTATTTCCTGAAATTGCAAGAAATAAAACATCATAAGAAATGAGATCATGTTAAAGAAAATTGGTATAAAAAACAATAAAAGTAGAAACAGAGGTTATGGACTTGGGAAACAGAAAAACCATGGAATTTATAAGTCTAATGCCTGTGCTTAGAAAAAGAAAAGCATGCAAATAGACCAATTTTGATCAACATGATACAAAAAAGTAGAAATAAAATGAGCAGTGAGTAAAAGGGTGTGAAAGAGGTTAAAAAGTTTACAAGAATGTTGGATACTTGTCATTTGGATCTTTTGGGGCTGCTTTTCTATATTACACATGCCAGGACTTTGTCCCAGTCATGAAGCAAAGAAAATTAGATAATTGAAATTGATTAGGAACAATGGAAGGCTGATCATCATTGCTTATGTTATTTCCAAATATTATCAAAGTTAGTTTTTTTTGAGTGATCACCACACATCAAAACGTCAAGGCATATTTTCCATTTAGAACTAGTTACTGGGATCCCTGGGTGGCGCAGCGGTTTGGCGCCTGCCTTTGGCCCAGGGCGCGATCCTGGAGACCCGGGATCGAATCCCACATCGGGTTCCCGGTGCATGGAGCCTGCTTCTCCCTCTGCCTGTGTCTCTGCCTCTCTCTATCTCTCTGTGACTATCATAAAAAAAAAAAAAAAAAAAAAAAAAGAACTAGTTACTAATCTGTGGGTGATAATTTAGTACTATGTGAATATCCTTTCCAACAATCTTTTACTCAATGGTTTTAAAATCTGTTGATAATTTTTTTTTATTTAGTTATCACACTGGGACTTGCATGGTAGTGTTCCATGTCTAGCCTTCCCTCTATGTTTACTGGCTGGCATCTGTTTCTTGGTCTCTCTCTCTTCTAGCTCTCCAAATTTGAGTCTCAGCAAAAACTCAAGCATTAAAAATTTTTTTCCAAACTATTACAATTATTTGCAGTTATCCCTTCTTTTGATACTAAAATTTGGCCAATAGGAGCCCCTTCAACTTGGTTCTCGTGTCCTTTTGACATGACCCATCTATCTCTGAACACCTTTTTGCTTGTGGAAAAACTAGATGTCCTAGGCTTATCTTATATTTTTCTTGCCCTTGAAACGAGCCATTTCTTCGAGGGTACAAGGTTCCTTTTAGCAGGTAAAGATATTTGGCAACCATTTAGAAATGAGTATGAGAATGTATTAATTTTTATTGGAATATCATGCCTTCTTGGCTTTTACTTGAACTAAGAGTTATTTTATTTTTTTTAGTCATGAGTTATTTTTGACAATGTTGATATATTCAATTCATATTTAATATATCAGAGTTAAAAAATATATCAGAGTTCATATTTACAGTTTTATGTTTGCCTCATCTTTCTTTTGCTTGGAAAAACTTGGTGCCAATAGTATTAATATATTTGCTTGTCTGCTTTCTGTTATATAAAGCATGCTATAGTCTTAAAATTATGTCATCAATGTACAATATCCATAAAACTCCTCAGTAAAAGAGGGGGATTTTTTGTAGATATTTTTAATCCTTAGACTATATTTCACTAAGGATATATATAGTCAAAGTACTATGTTCATAAGCTACTTGATATGCTTCACAAATGTGTGTGTGTGTGTGTGTGTGTGTGTGTGTGTGTGTTTATATTTGAGGGAGAGACATAGATAGGGAACCATCCAATTCACTGAAAAAAACACTAAGGTCATAAATAAATGGACAAAGGAGAGGTCAGACTATTCACAAAATGGAACTTTAAAGGCCATGGCAAAAATATACAATTCAGGAAAATAATTTGACCAGAGGTAATGATATGTTATCTATTGTTTTTCATACATCAGGATCATATACCTGGAGAACTCAAGAATTAACAAAAATATTATTATAATTATTATTAGAGCATGAAAAAGTTTGTCCCATTTAAGATAATACAGTTTAATTTTCCTGAACATCCAGCAATAATGAGCTTGAAAATGGAATGAAAAAGGCCATATTTGGGGAAACAGTATGGAGATTCCTCAGAAAATTAAAAATAGAAATATCATATGATTCAATAATTCCATTACTGGGCATTTATCTGAAAGAAACAAAAACACTAATTCATTTTTAAAATTTAAATTCAATTAACATATTACTAGTTTCAGAGGTAGAGGTCAGTGATTCATCAGTTTTATATAACACCCAGGGCTCATTACATCATGTGCCCTCCTTAATGTCCTGCCCCCTACCCCCTCCCCTCCAGTGACCCTCAGTTTGTTTCCTATAATTTAGTCTCTTATGGATTTATTCCTTCTCTGATTTCATCTTGTTTTATTTTGTTCTCTCTTCCACTATGATCCTCTGGTTTCTTTCTTAAATTCCACATGTGAGTGAGATCATATGATAATTGTCTTTCTCTGACTGACTTATTTTGTTTGCATAATACTCTGGTTCCATCCACACATAGTAGCAAATGTCAAGATTTCATTTTTTGATAGCTGAGTAATATTCCATGTATACATATATCACACCTTTATCCATTCATCTGTCAATTGACATCTGGGCTTCCCACAGTTTGGTTATAATGGTTATTGCTGTTATAAATATTGGGGTGCAGGTGCCCCTTCAGATCACTGCACTTGTATCTTTGGGGTAAATACCTAGTAGTGCAATTCCTGGATCAAAGGATAGTTCTATTTTCAGCTTTTTGAGGAACCTCCATACTGTTTTCCAAGGTGGCAGCACCAGCTTGCATTCCCACCAATACATGTACCCTTGTTTATAGCAGCATTATTTACAATTGCCAAGATAAGGAAGCAACCCAAGTACTCATCTACAGTTGAAAAGGTGAAGAAATTGTGGTATGCATGTACAGTGGAATATTATTCAGCCATAAAAAGATAAGATCATGTCATTTGCAACAACATGAATGAAACCTAGAGGGTATAATGCTGAGTGAAGTCAGAGAAAGACAAATATATTTTCACTCATAACTGAAATCTAAAAACCAAAACAAATGAATAAACAAACAAAAGGCAAAATCAGATTCATAAATGCAGAGAACAAACCGATGATTGCCAGAAAGAAGAGGGGTAAAGGGATGGGCAAAGTGGGTAAAGGAGAGCGAGAGTTACAAGCTTCCAATTATGGAATGAATAAGTCATGGAAATAAAAGGTACAGCACTGGGAATATAGTCAAGGGTATTGTGTTGTGCACAATAGTGTTGTGCAGTGACAGATGGTAGCTGCACTGGTGGTGAGCACAGCATAATGTATGGAGTTGTTGAATCACTATACTGTATACCTAAAACTACTGTAATATTGTGTGGGAGCTATCCCAACAAAACAAAACAAACATGAAAACCTATACCAATACTGATACATAATAAAGATAAATTTGAGAACCCCCCAAAAAGAATACATTTGCAATAACAGTTTAAAATAATATAAACTAATTAATAATCCCCAAATTAATATGTAACATTTATATGAATATGACAAAATATTAAATTTAAAAAAGTGAAAACATAAAAATACCAAACATTCCTGAGAAGCTTATAGCTTTAACTGCAATCATAGTTTCAGTGAAAAGTTTTTTTCTTTTAAACCTGGCAAAATTATTTTAAAATGCGACTAGGAGGATAAACATGTAGGAAAAACTAAAGGTATTTTGAAGAGAGTTGAGGGAAAGGTGCTTTGCAAGGTATTAACATTTTTTGCAAACTGCCATATTTCAAGTGTGATACTTCCACTGGAATGAAAAAATAAATGGAACCTAACAGTATAATCAAGGGCAGATCCTAGTGTGGGTGTGTGTTTGCATGTTCGTATATGAAACTAATAATAAAGGTAGTGTCACCAGTGGGTAGTGAATTTAAGACTTACTAATTAAATGATGCTGGAGAGGAAGTTAATTATTTAATGAAAACTTTAGTTTCAGTGAAAGACTACGGTATACCTCATGATATACCATGTAAACATCATAGGAAACAACATTACATGTAAGAATTTATTTAAAAATGTATAAATATGAATGCATTATAAATGAATATTTATCAACTCTTCAGCCATAGTTGATTTTTTAATGCTAAATTTTTATGAAAAAAGATCACATTCCATAAAAAAATTAAAAGGCAAACAAAAGACTGGGTACTGATTCTCAACAGGCATTATAAACAAAGATATAATGTACTTAATATCCTTCACAAATTTCTGTATGTGTGTGTGAGAGAGAAAAACACTATAATAAGCAAATGGGCAAAGAAAAGATCAAATTGCTTAGATTATGGAAATCTAATTTATGAATAATTATATTTTTAAAATGTTCAACCTCTCTGAAAATGTAAAAAATTAAGGACAGATCAAATCACCCACAAGACATCACATCTACCTCTCAAACTGAAAGCTCATCAATAGTGGCAAGAGTGCAGTGGGGTGAGTGCTCTTGTGAACTGCATAGGGAGTGCTGGTTGGCTCTACCTTACAGAAATCAGTCTGGCAATAAAAATCCTTAGCCTTGAGAATATTTATGCTCTTTAGTTATTATTTCAGATTCTTGGAATCTATTAGAGCATTAGACTGTATTAATCTAAGTGTGGATAGTGTGATATTTCCCTATTAGAGGGAAATAATCTAAAATACTAAAAGAAAGAAAATTTAGGCACAAAGATGTAAACTCTACTGTTACTTATATCAGTAGAAAACTAGAAAAAACACATCTAAATACATGGCATAAGCATTGATAGTACTATGTTGACTATTGCTGGCTAACAAGACTAAACTAAGGTAAAATACATAGGTTGTGTGCTTAGAACATCTAAAGACCAAGTGAGGGGATCCCTGGGTGGCTCAGCGGTTTGGTGCCTGCCTTTCGCCAGGGAGCGATCCTGGAGTCCCAGGATCGAGTCCCGTGTCGGGCTCCAGGCATGGAGCCTACTTCTCCCTCTGCCTGTGTCTCTGCCTCTCTCTCTCTCTCTCTCTCTGTCTATCATGAATAAATAAGTAAAATCCTTAAAAAATATATTAAAAAATAAAGGCTAAGTGACCTTATGGAGAACTGAGCCATTGAGGATTGCCCAGATGCTCCACTTAGAGAAAGTGGAACAAGGTGGTCATCGCTCAGTTCTTAGAAGGACAGGTATGCCACTCTTCAAGAGCAGGAAGCACTACATTCATGTTAAGAGAGGCAATTAGGGTTCATTAAACATCATCTGTCACAGTAATAATGCCTATGTAAATCTTATGTCCTTTGTAAATTCTTTTGAATGTATCATTTTATGGGAGCAATTATGTATGTCATATTAAGACCTGTTTAATGTTTGTATATAGTTAAAGGACAATATAATGAAAAAATAGTGCATAACATAATAAAAATAATGAGAGATTCAAATGGATTAGGCAGGTTTGGAAACATTAGTGATTTGCTAGTGCAGATATTGGTTAAACTAAGTTATGTATCTTTCTGAAAACTCTAGAAGTAAGTAGTGTAGTGAATGGGTCAGTCTTTTATAGTTTATTAGCTGTTTCACTGACTATGATGTTTCAAATTATGCCAAATTTTTTAGAATATTTGGCATGGCACTTTAGATTGATACTTTATGATATATTACCTCTATGGAAAGATTCATATTTGACTCAGAGAATTTCAACTTATAAAACTTTCTACATTCCTTATGTAAGGAAAAGGACTTCCTCAATTTGCTTGGCTGTAGTATAGCATTCTAATATATGGTGTAATATTCATATAAACATTACTGTAGTTCTATATCTTAATTTTACTCCATTATTTGGACCATTCCTTTTTCTTCCCCTAGTATGATATATCATTCAGATCCCAGATGTTACCTATTATCTTTAAGTAAACTTTAGGTACACTTGGAGTATTCCTTGATTTATTTTAACAAGCATGCAGATATATATGAACTGGTATTAAATAATTAGTGTTTGTGCAAATCCACATCCAGGACATGACAAAAGTTATTTTTCATTTTCTCAACTCTTGATAAGAGTTAATATTAAGAGAGGGAGATAAAAGATTGGAGGGTGGACTTAAGTTTGGATAAGGAATGAGAACCTGGTTGTTTGCAGTCTTCCAATAAAACTCACTTCAGTGAAGAATATTACTATGATGACACTGTCTTCTGACCGTCTAGGACCTTCCACTGAGAGCTTGTAGAGATAACGCAAGGTCTCTGGAAACTGTGGGAAGTTATAGTCACTGAGAGTTCTGTAAAGGAGAATAAGGCACTGAATTAGCAAAGAAGATAAAAGATCTTCCTGCATTAGCAGCTGCTAATGGTCGTAAAGAGAGAATCATTATCCTCATATTTTGTACCACCCAGATAAATAGATATTTTCTAATATTCCCTAATTCAAGGTAGACTGTTGCCCCATTCTGATTCTATTCAGACTCCAGACTCTATTATATAGACTTGGATCACTGATTGTATCTCTTTCCTTAATATCACTCCTCTCTCCTATCTTTCCTTTCCTGTGCTCCACAACAGAATGCCTTGTAATACCATAAGCTCTTGCCTGAGCAAGGAGAGAAAATAAATAGTGCAAAATAAATATCTTGGCAATCCAAGATGGCTGCATAGATCACCATCATGGTTTTAGACCAAGTCTTTCCTTTGAATGATATAATGGAAAAGAGAGTTTGGGACTATCCTATGTTACTCAGGAGAATTAATGAGTTCTGATTCACTAAGCCACTCTGGGCAATGGCCAGTCTCACAGTTGTCCTGACACACTGGCCTGGATCAGATGGCTAGTAGGACTGGAAAAGCTGATGTGACAGATTTCATTGTAAGACTCTAGGTTGGTATTTTAAACCAATGCTTCTCAGATTTTAATGTGTGTACAGATTACCCAGGGATCTTCCTAAAGTGCTGATTCTGATTCAGTGGGACTGGAGTGGGCCATGAGATTCTATTTGCCTTCTATTTTTAACTTCTAGATGATGTTGTTACTGCTGGTCTGAGGACCACATTTTAAGTAAGAAGATCCAAAGGTACTAAGGATATTGTGACTCTTAACTAGTGGCCATTTGTGGGGTGCAGATGTACCATAATTTTATAAAATAAGATGTTCCTGAAATCTGTGTGCAAGTTAGTTGCCACTTGAAATGCATGAGGGGCCCAGAGACCATATAGACTGTACTTTCTGCATTGGTCACAACTTCAAATGGCCTATTATGTTGTCAAGTCTGTGTATCTCGATTCTTCATCAGAAAATCTAATCCCTATAATCAGAAACTTGCCATTTGGTAAGGAGTTAACTAGAAAAACAAACAAGAAAAATAAAAGTTCTCTTTCAATATACTTTTCAAATTTATTTGTCTCATTGCAAACAGATTTTTATTGAACCTCTTTAAAGCGGGAACACATCTATAACTGTCTGATACCTACAAAGCAGGAATAAGCTAACAGCAGAGGAAAGAAAAAGCAGATTTACCTCTAGTTCTCTATATTTGAAAGAGAAACCTGTTCTTTGGAGGGAGGAAAATTGGGCATCTGTATCAAGTAGGAGGACAAAGAAAGAGAAAACTATCCCAGTAAGTAATAAATCCCTAAAATAAGGGAAGAACTAGAAATCAAATGGCAATTCAGATCATTAGAAGAGAGAGGGAAGTTGGAGTGGATATTGACTGTGTTCACACATGGCTCAAGAAAATTGGAGAAGGTGAGACAGAGACAGTGAACCCCATGCAGAGCCCCTCTTCTTACTTGGCAACAAGATAAACCCCATGATGATGAAACAGCACTTGGGAAGACTGGTTCCAGCAGTTCTTTTTCTTTAGAGCCATATCCACCTTTTGCAGTCCAGAACAGTTCAGCAGAACTCTCAGGGCATCCTGGGCATAGCTAAGGCCCCAAAGAAGAGCAGAGTCACACTTGACTGGCCTTTATGTCACTAAGTACGTAAGACCTGCCTTTTCATTTCATCTTGGGCAGGATGCTGGTTTTGGGGAAGGGAATGTTTCAAAGGAAAACAACTTCCAATGCTCTTCATCTTCCCTGGTCAACAATACATAGGATTTAGGGTTCAACTGAAATGGTACTGTGTAAAACCTAAGATTAATCATTGATCAGCTTATTAGTTTATGAGCATAAAGCTTATTAAAAGATGTTAAATGATGTGATAATTTGCTAAAAGTGCCTGCTGCTTTTCTTTTTTGGATGCTT